>NW_017264940.1:554386-672003 GCF_001329695.1 Rhodotorula graminis WP1
CTCGCGTCTGAGAGCCATACTGACAGTCCCTTCTACCGGACAGGTCGGCGAGCAGATCCACAAGCCGGGCGATTTCCTCGCAGTACGTCCTCCTCTTTCCTCAGCCCGCCGTCCGGCCCTCGCGCTCACGCCCCTTCTCTCTTCAGGCCCTCGGCAGGGGCATCATCGACTCGTTCTCGGGCCCGCTCGCGCCGCTCATCGATGTCGTCAACGCCGTCGACTCGAGGACGCTGCAGACCGCGAGGCAGAACCTTCTCGCCCGCTCTTGTGCGTCCGCCCTCTTCTCTCTCGTCCAGTTGCGCTAGGCAGCCCTGACTCGACCCTTTCACAGTTGACGCCAAGTTCCCCGAGGCCGTCAAGCGTGAGCGTGGCCAAGCCGGCCACGAGGGCGCCGTCAAGACGAAGCACTTCGTCCTCCACGCCGACGCCAAGGAAATGAAGGCCGGTGTGCGCAAGGACAAGCTCAAGGCCAAGATTTCGGCAGCCCTCAACGAGGTGAGCAGCCTGCTCGCAGCGTCGTCCTCGCCGTACTCGCCGTCGTCGCCGATTTCTCGGATCGGCCCTGACCTTCTCGCCGTCTTTCCTCCTCCCGTCGTCGCCGCAGATCTTCGAGGACCGGCAGACGACCTCGCCTGATCAAGTTCGTCCCGCACCGCTCGACAGCGTCGTCCCTCTCGACAAGCAGCTTCTCAAGGCCGCCGACGAGTTCGCCATCGAGCTCAAGGAGGTCCTCGGCGCCAACAGCGTCTTTGAGCGCACGGTCGGCCCCCTCATCCGCATGATCCTCAGTACGGCTGCGCCGTTTGAGAGCAGGTCTCTCTTCACGATCAGCAACGCGCTCGCCAACTGGACTCGCGCCATGGTGAGCCTCCTCTCTTTCCCTCTTTCCCTCTTTCCCTCTTTCCTCTTCCCTGCCATGTCGCCCGCACTCATCTCTGGCCTCACATCGTACTCTCGTCTCGTGCAGGCCCGCATCGAGAGCCACATCTCGTCGCTCGGCAAGGAGCTCACTCTCGAGCTCTCCCGCCTCGTTCTGTTCGCCTTCCTCGCCGCCATCTACATCCCCTCGATCCACCTTGCCGCCTCGTACATCGACTGCAAGCTCAACGACATTTTCGAGACCGCCGCAATGCGCTCGCAGGTCGCGCAGCAGGTCGTTGCCGAGGTCGCCAAAGACGTGCACGGCGTCGTCATCAAGGTCGGTACCGCTACTACGAGGGTGCGTCCTCCTCTCCCGCCTCCTCCCCTTTCTCAGAATCCTGCTCACAGGCTCGCGCTCGCAGAATCACGGTACGCAGATCGGCAAGATCGTCCGCCAGTTCACGCACGGCGACAAGAAGATGCACCTCCTCTCGACCGACCCTCGCTGGTATCTCGCGCACCTCAAGAACCAGGGCGGCGAGTGCATGATGTCCTCGCACTGCGGTCGGACCCTTTCGTACGACCCGGACCAGCGCATCAAGGACAACCAGTGCGTCCTCGTCGCCTTCTCCCGTTTCCCTCTCTCTCTCCCTTTACTGATCTTTCTTTTGCTCACAGCGACGGCCGGCGCATCTCGGTCGGCGCGTACGAGCGTCGCTCCATGGATTCGAAGGCTCTGCTCGACGGCCTATCGACACGCGAGGCCTACAACTGCATGTACGGCTACTTCTGGTACGCTCCCTCTCCGTCTCTTTCTCTCCTTCCCGTTGCCGGTCCTGACATCTGTCTCGCGCACAGCCACGCCTTCCACGACGGCATCTTTGCCCTGCACTCGCGCTACAGCTACATCTACCACCACTCGGACCGCCCCCAGCGCGGCAAGCCCGTCCGCTTCGCTCGCGGCATGGCCGGCGCCGGCATCCCGTCGCTCGACGTGCTCCTCATGGAGCAGGACGAGGGCGTCGAGGAGGAGATGGAGAAGGAGATGGAGGAGGGCGAGGAGGACTCCGACATCGACGTCGACTGAAGGAGATAGTCACCCACCCTCTCTTGCCTCGTCCCCTTTCACCTTTGTTCGTCAGTACCCCCTCGTCTCGCTCGCCCTCTCTCTCTGTCTCTCTTCTCCCTTTCCCTCCCTTTTGGTTCCCCCCTATCGTCCTCGTCTCCCGCCTCGCACAGACCCTCGTTCCCCTTCTCTCGTCCTTCCCTACCTGCCTCTCCCCTCCTTGCCTCGCAGTCTTCCTTTCGTACTCTCTGAAGCTCCTTCCGTTGAACGAAGCTGCCTTTCGTCTTCTCGGCCGTCGAACGCGCGCCGTCGAAAGCTCGCCGTCGTGGCTGTCGTTCGTTGCGGACCAATGAGGTGCGGCGAAGGACTTGGCGAATTCTGAACGCGAGGCGAGCCACCGCATCGACTCTCCCTTCCTCCCACCAGCTCCTCCGGCTCTCGTCCCGCTCCGGACCTCGAGCTCCAGGCCACCGCCGTGCCTCAAGTCTGCACGCACGCGAGCCCCGCTGCCTCCTTGGCCGCTTTCGTCGCTCCCTCCCGTGGCCCCTTCCCGGCTCTTCGAACTCGTCTCGGGCCAGAGATGGGCAACTCGGCAGCACGCGGGATGCGCCCCAGGCCTCGCGTGGGCTTGTACTCTCTCGTCGCCCGTACCTCTGGCCCTCGCTCGGCCGGCTCGAGGCTCTGCTCCGCTTGCGCTCCTCGCTCGCTTCCTCTCGCTCTCGTCCTCTCGACCCGCAACCTACGAGATGAAGGCCCTCTTTCGCCGGCACCACAAGTCGAAGAAGAACGCGCGCGACAAGACGCTCGACGGCGACGCCACCGCCGACCCGCCGTCGCTGTACCGCCTCGACCTCTCGACCACCTCGGCGGCATCGAGCACGAGCCGGCTCGCGTCGTGCAAGATCCCACCTCGAGGACGACTCGTGCGTCCTCTGTCTCTCTCGGTCCCCTCGAGACGCATCGCCGACAAGGGGCGCGCCGCTCACGACCCTCTCCCGCTCTCCCGGACAGGTGACGCTGCGTCCCGAGCCACCGACGCTGCGGTCGGTCGCCAGCATCCCGGACGACGGGCTCGCGTTCAGCAAGTTTGGCAAGGAGACGAGCCTGAGGGTCGTCATCGTCGGAGCGGGCTTTGGTGAGCCTCGTCCCCTCCCCCGCTCGATCCTCCTCCCTCGACTCGACACCTCGACCTCGACGCCCTCGTCCCGCACGCCGGCTCATTCAGTGTCACAGACTGACAACCTTCTCTGCCTCACAGCCGGTCTCGGCGCCGCCGTCGCGTGCGCGCGCCAGAACATATCGGTCACGGTCCTCGAGCGCTCGTCGGGCCTGTCGCCGCACGGCGACTCGATCCTGTTTGGCGCCAACGCGAGCCGGCTCATGGACCGGTGGGGCGTCGGCGAGGACATGTTCCTGCGCGGCGCGAGCAAAGGCGGGTGGTGGTTGTTCAAGGATCAGCAGGGGAGGGACGTGTGGCAGAGCAACTTGGACGAGCTGTGCGTCCTCCCTTTCTCTCTCTATCTCTCTCGTTCGCCATCGCGACGTTGACTGACGAGGGCTCGATGCCTCTCGACGTCCGCAGTTCGGCGCAAGTCGGCGCACCCGTCCTGCAGGGCCGTCGCCCGACCTTCCTCGCGTCGCTCGGCACGCAGGCCCGCATGCTTGGCGTCCAGATCCGCCTCCACAGCGAGGTCATCCAGTACTGGGACTCGGACGACGAGCCTGCTGTCGTGCTCGTCTCGGGCGAGGTCGTCAAGGGCGACGTGAGTCCCTCCTGTTCCCCTCTGACGCACGGACCCTCGCTCACCACCTGGCGCTCCCGCAGGTCGTCATCGTCGCAGACGGCGTGCACTCTACGGCTCGTGGCCTCCTCGCGTCGACTGCACGCGCGACCATGGCCCAGAAACGCACGAACTACTCGATCCATCGCGGCGTCATGACGAGCGAGGACATTGCTGCCGACCCGGTCTGCGCTCGTACGTCCTCCCCCTTCCTTCTTTCTCTCAAGCGACGTGAACTGACGACGACTCTCGACAGATCTGCTCGACGGAAATATTCGTACTTGGCTTGGACCAGACTCGCACATCTGCGCGTACCCGATGGAGAACGGCCGCTCTCTCGCTTTTGTACGTCCCTTCTCTCCCTCTCTCGCATGGTCCCCTGTACGACTGACACGTCCTCGCCCTTGTCGAGCAGACCTTCACGCACGCCGACACCAAGCACGCCTCGTCGCTCGACTGGAGAGACAAGAAGGCCATCGGCGAGGTGCTCGACCTGCTCGACGGCGCATGGGACCCGACCTTGCGCCGCGCCCTGCGCCACTTTTCGAACACGCTCCACTGGGAGATCACGGACGAGGCGCCCGAGGCCGAGTGGATCTCGACGGGCGGCAAGGTGCCTCGCCTTTTTCGTTGTTCGCTCTCTTTTCTCGAGCATGGACTGACTCTTCGTTGCCCTTCTTCCACCGTGCCAGATCTGCTTCATCGGCGACGCAGTACACGCCATGATGGTACGCCCTCTCTCCCTCGACTCCTCGTCCTGCCTCGAGTCGACCTTCCCAAATTGACTTCTCCTCCTCGTCCGCAGCCGACAGCGCTGCAAGGCGGCTCGCAGGCGATCGAGGACGCAGGCACGATCGCGCTCTGCCTCGCGATGGCCGGCAGCAACCCGGCAGGGGTGACCGTCGCCTTGCGGGTCCACGAGAAGTTGCGCCGGCCGACTGTGGTGGAGGCCCAAGCGTTCGGCCTCGAGGTGCGCCCCCCTCTCTCTCTCTCCTTCTCGCCGCCTCTCTCTCTCGACAGCTCTGATGGTCTCGCTCGTCTGCATCAACACGCGCAGCAACAGCTCGTGTGGCACACGTACACGTCGTCACCAATCGGCTCGCCTCCCTCGATCCTGCGGCCGCTCTCGTTCGACATGTATACCCACGACGCCGAGCGCGACGCGCTCAAACACTTCAACGACCATGCGCACGAGGTCGACCCGGCGTTCAGCGTCCAACGCGAGTGGATGGACGAGGCAGCGAAGAATGCCAAGCTGGACCGTGCGAGCGAGGAGCCGAGGGTGACGAGGGGCCGACCGCCAAGTAGCTCGAGACCGCTCAAGTGAAACGAGCAGCGATCTTCATGTCGATGACCGAGAGAGACAGCGAGGGCGAGAAGGGCGAGGGCGGAGTGACTGAGCGCTCTCGAGGACGGTGAGAAAGCTCTCGAGCCAAGTCGAGACTGCTCTCGCGAGAAAACGCCGCGGCGTGACAGCCTGCTGCGACTCGTTACAGCTCGCCTCGCTCTACCGCATGCTGCACCGAGCACTCGGGCGGAACGAGCCCGACCTGCTCCGGCTCGGCCGGCGCGCCCCAACTGCTCGGGTACCTGCACCCGGCCTTCTTCGACGCCCACCTCCTCTCCGTCGCTCGAGCCGTCGGCCCCTCGGCTCCAGCTGGCGACTCGAGCACGGGCGCGTCGCCCTCGCGCGCGTAGGCCCACAGGCCCGCGACGGGGAGCCCGCCGGCGTTCCACCCGCGCGAGGGCGTGTCGAACTCGGCCGCCGGGTACAGGGCGCGGTGCGACTCGGCTGCGCCTTGCGGCACTCGACCGCTGTAGGTCGACCCGGGCCGGCCGACCTTCCACGCGCCGAGCTCGACGTCGTCGAGGAGGTACCGGCGCCCTCCTCCTGCGTCCGGGTCGACGCCGATCTTGGCGGCGTAGGCGACGCAGAAGCCGCCGTCGTCGGATGCGGCGCGAGGATCGGCCGGGATCCATCCTTGAGCGAGGCCGAGCGAGTAGCTCCAGAGGGCGTTGGCGGGGAGGTGAGGGAGGTGGGTGGTCGAGGGCAGGGTGCGCCAGGTCCAGTAGAACCAGTTCTGCGGGCCGTAGTACGTTATTAGACCCATGATCATGTGAAGAAAGAGGTGAGGACAAGAGGGCGCACCTGGAAAGTGTCCATCTGCGCGAGCGCGAGGTCGCGAAGAGCCGAGCGCATCTCCTCGTCCCACTGCTCGTAGTCCTGCGCGCGCACCGGCAGGGTCAGTCGTCCGCCGATCTCGGAAGACGAGGGAGGACAGGGCAGGGCAGAAAGAGAGGCGCTGACGTACCTCCCAAAACTCGCACGACCCTCTCGGCGCGGTCGGCGGGTACGCCGGGCTCGTCTCGTTTGGAAACGTGCCCTCGAGCCGAGTGCCCTGGAAGATGTTGTTGAGGAAGCTGTTCGTCCTCGTCAAAGCGTCAGGGCGCGCAACTCGGGCAGGGACGAGGCCGGGAGGGAATAGAGGGGACGCACCGGCCGCAGTCGTTGACGCCGAGGGAGAACTCGCCCGAGATGGCGACACCGGCGTTGATCATCGTCTTGTTGAACTCGTGGCTCCACTTGGCGCACGGCTGCGGAGGAGGAGAACGTTCGCTGTCAGAGCTAGTCCGTCGCCAGAACTCGGACGAGCGAAAGGAGCGCATGCGCTCGACGCACCTTGAGGACCTGCTGTCGGACGCTCCTCAGGTCGGGCTCGGTAAAGGCGAGGTACCGGTGCGAGTCGTAGGCGACGCGATCGAGGCCGTCTGTCGCCGGGACGTGCGGGCGATGAGGTGACGGCGACTCGAGGAAGTTGTACCAGCGGTGGGTGCCCTTGAAGCCGTCGTGAAAGGCGAGGAACTGCGAGAGAAGGTGGAGGAAAGGGCATGCAAGGCGCGAGGGTCAGTGGCGGCCGGCAGGACGACCCGAAAGAGTGAGGGAAGGAGGGACGCACAGGGCCTTGCTGCGGTCCGTAGCCCGTGATGTTGCGCGCCGTCTCGTACGCCTTGCGGTAGCTGTAGACGACGATGAGGATCAGATGCTGTACACGGCGCAGATGAGGGACGAGGAGGAGGAGCGAGAGGGCGGGCAACTCACAATCCTCGCAGGACCCGGTCGCCGATTTCGGCGAGCATGGGCTCGTTCAGGACCGAGTACATGGGCACGACCTCGCGCACGCCTTTGCGCGACGTGAACTCGGCGAGTGCGGCGATGTAGTCGAGGGCGCGCTGCGCGTTGGCCTGGCCCATGGACGAGCGCAAGAACGAGATGGACCCTAGTCGGCCCGAGTGGTTCCAGCCGCTGCAGGCACACAGGGTCGTCGTCAACAGTCAGTTCGCCGCATGTCTGGGAGGGGACGAGGAGAAAGAGAGAGGCAAGGGGACGCACTTTTGCGAGCCTGGGACCGAGTGCAGGTCGAGGTTGATGCGGATGCCGTACTTGCGCGCCCAGCCGATCGACTTTAGCAGATCTGCGGGTAGGCGACCAGGTAGGTCAGTACCTGCCTCGGTCACACTCATGGCTGAGAAAGAGAGAGAGAGAGCGCGCGGACGCACAGTTCCAGGCGACCTTCTCGAGGTACGGCTCGTCGACCCACGTTTCGACAGCCCAGTACGGCACGGGGATGCGGACCCAGTTGAGCCCTGCTGCAGCGATCGCGATAAAGTCCTTCTCAGTCTGCGAGCGAGATGGCGACGAGAGATGGTCAAGTCGATGTCGCGTGAAGAGAGGCGAGGGACGAAAAGGGGTGGGACGCACGATGAACGTGTCGTAGTGCTCCCTCAGGGTGCTCATGAGTCGTCCTTGGTCGCGCAGGTTCTGGCTCAGGGTGTACTCGTCCTCGGCCGGCGTCGGCGCGTCGAGGAAAGGCTCGAACAGGTGCGGCGTGATGAACGGCTCGAGCGTGAGCCATCTGTGGGACGTCGGGTCGCAGGAACGTATCAGTCGCAGGTGCAAAAGACGACTGCGAGAGAGACGACGGGGACGCACCCGCCGAGATTGACGCCCCGGATCCGCAGCCGCTCGTAGTCCCACGGCTCGTTCAGCGTCGGCGAGTCGTCCTGCGCCCTCGCCGACAGCGAGTGCGGATCTCCATCAAAGGTCCCGCCGCTGTGTAGGACAAGGATCCAGGTGAGCACCGGCCCTCGGTCGGGGCGGAAAATGGAGCGAGAGAAAGAGGAGACGCACAAAGCGTTGCGGTAGACGACCTTCTCGCCGCCCTCGAGCGTCACCTCGTCGCCGTCGGCCCCCTTGTCGTACCGCTCCTCCGAGGCCTCGAGTCCTCCTGCGCTGGTCCCACTGCCCGCCGCGACGGTGCCCACGCCCACCCAGCCGCCGACCGCCTGCACCGCCTCGTCGACCTTGCCCCTCGCGCTCGCCCGCGCATCCTCCGTCGTCAGGAGGGCGACGGAGACGACGACGCCTGCTGCACCGGCGACGACGACGAGGAACCACCTTGCGCACCGACGGGTGCGGTCGCTCGCCCGGCCCGCCGCAGTGACCGCCTCGCCTCGTCGAGGTCGTCGTCGGGAAGGGGCGGAAGAGGATGTCGACGGGGAGGACGGCGAGTCGGGGAGGAGGCGCTGCTCGTCGTCGGGCAGGTCGGGGACGTCCTTGTCGAGGTTGAGGCGGACGAAGCGCGACGAGGTCGAGGTGGGGAGGAGGGGAACCGAGTGCGGGTCGTCGTGCGCGGGCGAGTCAAAGTCGCTGAACGGGTTGGACCGGCCGTAGTCGACCGAGGTGGTTCTGCTCCTGGGCACCTCGCGGACCCTGGCGGGCTGCTGAGTCGAGCGAGTCGACAAAGTCGAGCGATGCGTCGGGGTAGAGGGCGAGGGCGAGGGCGACACGGGGACGATGTGGGCGTCGGGACGAGCTCGAGGCGGTGTGCTGTAGCTCGGCTGCTCCATGCTGCGGCCCTGCGCGGGCGCTGGAGGCGGCGGCGGGGCGACCTTGTGCGGGACGGGAGGAGGCGAACGACGTGACATCCTCCTCGAGCGCGCACGCGAGCTCGTGCGGCCAGCAGGGCACACTCGGCAGTACGGTGGCGAGTACGCGCACGCCCAGACAGCGAGCGTGAGCGGTGCGGGGGGAGAGCAGCGCTTTCACTCGACCTGGCAGCTCTCTCAGGCAGTGCTCGCTCGGGCACGGTCGCAAAGGTTGCGATGGGGAGTCGTTGCGAGGGTAGAAAGAGAGAGAGCCGGTAACTACAAAGATCACGCCGAGGGCGCGCAAACGCGAGAGGGGAATCTGGACGAGGGAGAAGAGGGAAGGCAAGCGGGACCAGTGGGGTGGGAGGAAAGGGACAGTCTCGACGAGCTCACAGCTCCTCGTCGTCGCCGGCCATGGCCTCGGAGGGTTTCACTGCGCGCGAGCAGGCCGGGTCAGTCGCGGGTCGACGAGGGGGAGAGGGCGGGAGAGCGGACGCACAGAGACCCGGAACGGCGACGGCGCGTGCCCGCTCCTCGTCGCGCTTGCGCTGCGCCTCCTCCTCGCGCTCCTCCTGGAAGACCTCGGTCGCCTCCTCGCCCTGGAACTCGCGCAACGCAACTGCAAGTCGTCGAGGGGCAGAGTAAGTCATCCTGCTCGCTCGAGCCGCGAGCGAGGTGGGGGCAGGAGGAAGGGGAGACGCACTGAGGAAGTCGCGGAGCGTGATCCTGAACTTGTTGAAGTCGCCGTACTGCTCCCGGAGCGCCGACACGAACTGGGTGATCTGCGCCGTCTGCAGGTGCGGGAACGCCGACTTGAGCAGGTTGGCCGTGTACTCGGCGACGAATTGCGGGTTCGACTGGGCCGCCGGGTCGAGCGGCACCTGGATGTCGCCCGTCTCGACGAGCTTGAACAGGCGGGCGAGCACGAGCGCCGTCGACTTGAACCCGCTCTTGTGGTCGGCGTCCGTCAGGACGAAGAACATGTCCTGCAACAGCGCGAGGTAGTACGCCTGGAAGAAGCCGTTGGACGTGTCGGGGCCGGCGGCGACGACGTTGTCGATGAGCTCGACGCAGATCGTGAGGCCGAGGTCGCCAATGTCGCGCATCGTGTGCTTGGTCGCCCACACGACGGCGTCCATGACGAGCTTGAACTGGGCCGGCGGGAGCGCGAGGAGCGCCTCGAAGCAGTTGAGGTTGATCTGGCGCAGGAGCTTGAAGAAGGCGACGCGGTGTCTGCGAGAGGAGCGGGCGCAGGAGAAAGAGGGGGAAAGGGGAGGGGACGAGGACGAGGGTGAGCTCACGGTGCGCGCGAGCGCCGAGTCGAGGTGGGCGAGAGGCACGCACTCGGGGAACTCGGTCAGGTCCTGGTTGATCATTGCGAGCGTGCACTCGAAGACGGCGTCGAGGACGGGCGCGATCTTGTCCGTCATCAGCGGCTGCGACGGCGGGGAGCAAGGCGCGTCAGTCCGCTGTGCGACCGTCGCGAACGCGCGCAAGAAGGAGAGAGAGAAGACAGAGAGGTGGACGCACGCCGAGCCTCGACACGATCGTGACCATGGTCGACAGGACCTCGGCGTCGCGCGCCGCCGGGATGTTCTGCTTGTAGTCGCCGAGGATGGCCTCGAGCAGGGGCGGGATCAAGTCGCGGTTGACCTGGTCGAGGTCCTCGGCCTTGCGGATGTACGTCTCGCCGACGAGCTTGAGCACCTCCTTCTTGATCGTGCGCAAGCCGCGGACCTTGGGCGTCTTGGTCGCGATCAGGCCTTGCTCGGCCGTCGTCGCGCTGATGATGCCGCTCACGGCCGTGTACAGGCCGAGCAGGTCCATGTAGATCCGAGCGAGCTGCGGCAGGAAGAAGGTGCCGATCGACGAGCACGCCGCCGTGTTGGTTTTGAGGATGTTGCTCAGGATCTTGATGTTGTCCGGGTCCGACAGGATCTCGGCGCCGCGCTCGTGCGCCTGCTGCATGAGCTGGTCCCACGCCGAGTTGGGCGCCGCCATGAGGTTGGCGATGAGCAGCTCCTGCTGCGGCTTGTTGGGCTGCGCCGAGATCATGTAGCCGACCGCCTCGTAGAACGTGTGGATCTGGAGCGGCGACAGGTCGCCCGTGATGCGCTCCAGGTTGCGCAGGATGTCGTCGATGAACGGCTCGGTCTCGCCCGACTGCTGCATGACGAAGTGGCGGCGGCACCTGCGGGCGGGACGAAGGTCAGTCTGGGACGACGACAACGACGACGACTCGATGGGTGGACGGGCGACGCACTTTTGCGCGATCTTGATGAAGGTGTCGCACGCCATGTCCTGCACGCCCTCGTGCGTCTCGTGCGCGAACTCGAACAGCTTGTTGACGACCGTCTTGAGGAACTTCCAGTGCGCCTTGAGGAACCGAGGGTACTGCCCGACGATGTACATGATGTTGGACGCGCTGCACGACGGCGAGAGGACGATCGTCAGTACGAGGGACTGGACGAGGGGAGAGAGCGAGGGAGGAGGGTGAGGGCGCACACGACCGCCTTGTTGTCCTTGCCGCGCTTCATCTCGGTGAGGCCGAGCAGGTCTGCGCGCACACACACACAGGCAGACGGTCAGGTCCGTGCGTCTATCGCTCGGACGTCTCGCCGCACGGCCCCGAGCCGGCGCGAGGCGAGAGGGAATCGGAGAGGCGAAAGACTCACCCTTGATGACGGTGACGAGGAAGCGCTTCTCGGTCTCCTCGTTCATGGCGCCCGAGATCGAGCCGATGGCCCAGCAGAGCGTGTTGAGGTTGGCCCACGACCACTCGGACCCGTCGACCTGCTTCGAGAGCTTCTCGGTCACTGCGGGCAGGTGCGAGGAGGGTCAGGCGGTCGTTCGAGACGGGCGGGGAGCTCTCGCCGCTCGCGCAGACGAGCGAGCGACCGGGAGGTCAGAAGGCCGCAGGAGGAGAGAGAGAGGGGACGCACTGATCATCTCGGTGTCGACGACGTCAAGGTGGGTGAGGTAGACGAGGACCTCGCGCATCGACTTGTACAGGACGACCGTGTCCGTGTCCTTGAGGAACTCGCGCACGATCTCGCCCTCGTCGTTCTCGACGATGAGGACCTGCGGGCGACAGGGGGCGAGGCGGGTCAGTTCTCGCGCCGGCTGCGCGTGCTCGAGGGGCACCAGGAACAAGGGGGGGGGGACGAGTCGACGCACCTCCTCGGGCTTGGCCATGCGCTCAACCATGACGAGCCGCAGGTTGCTGAGCACCTCGGTGTAGATGCTCCTCCGGTTCGAGCCCGCGCCGCCCGCACCGCCCGCGCCCGCTCCAAAGCCCGCCATGCCGCCGAGGCTGAGCAGCGGGTTGGCGCCGCCGAGGCCGTCGCCGCCGGGAAACTTGACGAGCTCGTCGTACAGGTCGGCGACGAGCTTTGCCCAGTACTCGAGGCAGATCTTGAACACCTCGCGCTCCTCGACCTGCGAGATCTTGATGAGGTACAGGTGCGCGTTGAGGAGGACGTCGCGGTGCTGGGGCGTCTCAAGGATCGTGACGTGCGCCGACAGGAAGTTGGTGAGGAACAGGGCCAGGTTCAGGATGAGCTCCTGGTCGGCGTCGGCCGACGACTCGTACGCGCCGGCAATGTCGGTGTTGGGCGGGATCATCTTGTTGACGCTCGTCATGACCATGTTGAACAGGATGATGAACTTGTTGTTGTACTCGGGCCCGATCTGGAGGCCGCCAATCTCGGACAGGCACTTGAGCGTCACGTTGCGGAACTCGGCCACCTCGAGGAACTGCGAGGGGCGCAAGTGCGGGTGAGTCGGTCGCTCACGACGACGAGAAGAAGTATCCGGAAAGTGCGGACGTACACGCGTGATGAGGTGGTCGATGACGGGCGTCTCGAAGATGTAGCCGAGCGGGATCCAGTTGAGGAACCGCAGCATGGCCTCGAGCGTGACCTTGATGAGCGACGGCCGGTCGGCCTTTTCGAGGACCTCGACGCAGAGCGAGAAGACCTCGGCGAACTCCTGGCACTGCGAGGGTGAAGAAGAAGGGGTCAGCTGGACGGCCACAAGTGGCGGGGCGAACGAGCCGGACTCTCGTCGCCGCCGCCCGCAGGAGACCGCAGAGAGGACGAGCCGACGCACGATCTGGGCTTTGAGGGCCTTGGTCTTCTGCGTCGTCATCTGCTCGGCGGAAAACTCGAAGATCTCCTCCGACAGGAGCTTGAGGATGACCATGTTGTTCTCGCAGATGGTGAGGTTGGCCTGGGACGACGTGACGATCTCGGGGATGAAGGTCGGCCAGTTGTGCGGCCTGTCACGAAGAAGGCGGGAGAGAGAGAAAGGGCGAGTCAGTAAAGCTGTGGCAACGGTGACGACGCCGCCGGCGACGAGCGCGGACGAGAGAGGGGAGAGGGAGACGGACCACTCCTGCTTGAGGATCTGGACGAGGATGAGGTTGAGCTTGTTGACAAAGGCCTTCTCGCGGCGGAGCGTCTGGTCGTCAGAGCTCGTCTTGACGATGACGCCGACGACAAAGTTGCGGATGCCCGAGCGCTGGTCCTCGGGGAGCGCCTTCCACCGCGTCTTGATGAGGCGGTCCATGATCTGGAGCGCGATGTACTTGGTCTGGCCGTTGCTCGACGTGTCGAGGATGGCCGGCACGCGTTGCCAGGCGTCCGGGTGCTCCTGGAACTGGGCGAGGACGGTTGACGCTTGTTGTTGCTGCGGCGCGCGAGGGGTGGTGAGTGAGGTGGCCGGCCTGTCGGTGACGGAGCGGGAGACGAGGAGGACGCACCTGCGGCCCGCTGCCGACGAGCATGGCCTGGGCCACCTGGTCGAGCAGGGTGACATCGAGCGGCTGGGTGAAGTCGAGGATGGCCTGCGTGCGACGAGGACGAGGAAGATACAGGTCAGTGAGTGCTCTGCGTGCCGGTGGAAAGTGTCCTGGGGCAAGTGTGTGCGAGTACTGGCCATCGAGACGAGGGGATGGTCGGTGAGGCGGAGGAGCGAGGCGTCGTCCGGTCCTCGTCGCTCTGGAGCGCGGCGCACGCGCGCAGTGCCCATGTACAGCCACCTTGAGTGAACTGCAGGTCGAGCTGGTGCGCCAGGAGGCTGCGACGAGTCGCTCGCTGACGAGGTTCGCCGAGCGCCACCGCCTCGTCCAACCTGGTCGCCGTCACCTCGCACCGGCGTGGGAGCGGGCACAGCGCTGCACCAGAGCTCGATGGAGAGACGTCGTGCCACAACGCAGGCGGAAGGGGGCGAGGCGGGGCGAGGAGGGGCGAGGGTTTGAGGAGGGGGACGAGGGAGGGGGACGCACCTCCATGCTGGGCGCTTGCTGAGCGCTTGACGCGGTGTCGAGGGCACTCGGGGCGAGAGGAGAGTCGGGCAGAGGCGCGCGCTGGTCGCTCTGTGCTGGTGGGCGAGAGGCGAGGCGGGAGGTGGGGGAGCAACGACGAGGTCGAGGAGAGCAGGCGAGCCGCGATGAAGCACCGGCGACAGCGAGACCTTGAATCTGCTGAGGGGTCTGGGGCGTGCAACGAGAGCACACACACACAGAGAACGTGTCCTTGAGACACGCGAGGCGACTGGCTCCTCGTCAAAGCCCGCTCCGACCTCCTCGTCTCGCTCGCGACTGACATCTCCTCGCTCGAGCTCTCGCATTTCTCCCACTCTCTTTCGGTCGTCCTCTCGAGCTCTCGTCAAAGATGTCACGCAGCGAGTTGCAGCCAGAACGACCGAGAGTCCACCGCCCTCACCGCCCAGGAAAGAGCCGCACCGTGTCGCCGACTGCGCACGACCGAGAGGTGGGTCAGTGCTCTGTTCTGCGCGTCGACCATGACGACGACAACGACGCGAAGAAGGAAGGGAGGCGCACCTCGACGGGCGTACCTCGCCTCCCGCTCGCCCGCCTCGTCCGACTCGCCGTCGCCGCTGCCGAGCGCCGCACGGAACGGCGTGTACGTCCTCGGGTGCACGAACCCGAGAAGGGCGGTCTGCGAGCGTCGATTAGGCAGGTCAGGGCCGCGGTACCGAGTAAGGGTCGACCAGAGGAGGACGGACGCACCGGCGCGAGGAAGCCGTCGACGCTGGGTGACGAGGAACGTTGGTGAGTTGGTGGCGGTGCCGCGCGAGAACGGGCAGGGAAGGAGGGACGCACCCGAGTATCGCGCTCCCAGCCCGCTTGGCGTCCTCCTCGGCGACGATCCACACGTCCTCGCCCTGCTCTACCTTCTCCTCGCGACCCGCCTTGCCGCTCGCCGACCCGCGCAGGAACGCGCCGCTCTCGCCCTCCCTCCTCTTGCGCCTTCTCGCGGCCTGCTTGTCGAGGTGAACGAGGATGGAGCAGTGCGTGCTCGGCGCGGTCGAGGCGGGTACTGGGTGCGTCGAGAGGGGCGAGAGGGACGACGAGGGTGGGAGATGCAGGAGGCGCTTGAGCGGGTTTCGGGAGGTGGGCGCCGAGTGGACAAAGGATAAGGGGAGGTGGAAGGATTGCTGCGCGACGAGGTACGGGGCGAGTCAGGCGGATCGCTCGAGAGGGAGGAAGGGCCCTGAAGCTCGAGGCGTACCTCCCACAACTTTGAGAGCCGGTCAAACTGCGTCGCTGCCAGCGACTCTTCCACCAGGGACATGCTGCTCGAGGTATCCGTCAAAGTCGGCGTGAGGTGGGGCGAGGGGAGGTGGCGATGCAGCACACCGGTCGAGCAGGACGCCGGCGTGGTCGACAATGTTCGGCCTGCGCACGCTCGACCGATTCAGTCTTTGCGCATGCAGAAATGGGACATGAGGATACTGGCGACGCACCAGTACTGACTTGCGACAAGGGCGTGCGTGATCCACCTGCGGCCGGGTCGAAGGAAGCATCAGTTCTCGGTCTTTGCGAGCGACGCCGTCACGGGGCCATAAGGGAGAAGTGGACGCACACAAAGTCGATGTCGAGCGGGACTATGGCCGGTCCGTCCTTGACGACCTTGTCGACGACCGACAGGAACCTGCGCAGGCAAGAGCTCGTGAGCGCTCGAACCCCTGCTCGCGCCGGCCAAGGGGAAAGAGGAGGGGCGACGCACAGCTCGTACCGCTTCTCGGCTTTTTCGAGTACCTCCCGCCCGAGGACGCTGTGCGCGAACCCGGGCGCGAGGCACCCAACGGTGGACAGCGCATCGAGAAACGCCGAGAGCCGCACGGCGCCGAGAGCGAGGTCGGACGCGAATGGGTGCGGCGTCGTGTAGCACGAAAGGACGTGACGTATGCTGCGGTAAGAGGGATGTGAGCGGTCAATGATCGGCGGCGATGCTCGACGCGAGGAAGAAGGGGGAAAAGGGGGGACGCACATCTTGGCCGGCAGAGCGCCGTCCGTAAACAAAGCTCGGGCGACCTTGTCGAGCTTCGAGACGCGGTCCTTGAGGCGCCCATGCAGGTCGCCGAGTGGCCGAACAACGCGCTGGATGTCCTGGGTCGTGAGTGCGGCCGAGACGAGGTCCCGGCTTGAGAAGGTGGGCGTCGACGAGAGCATCGACATCGAGGCCGACAGGGTACCGCTGCAGGAGAAGAGGCGCAGACGATACTGCGTCAGTGGCTGACGGCAGTATAGGGCGAGAGAAGACGTGCAGGACGCACGCGACGAGCTTCCTCCCGACCTTGTCCTCCTCGTCCCGCCTGCCCTTCTCCCAGTCCATCTCCCACATCTCGGTCGCCGGAACTTGCTCCCTCGGAGCGGGGCACTCGTCGAGGCAGTCCTCGAGCAGGCGCGAGATGCCGAGCGTCTCGCGGTTGATGATGCGGCCGCACGACGAGGAGGAGCACGTGGCGGTAAAGGCGGCGTTGCAGAAGCCGGTGCGGGCGGTCGTGAGAAGATCTGCTCGGGGTCAAGAGTAAGTGAGGAGTATGTGGCCGACGTCGGCGGACAAGGGTCCAGCACGAGGGAGGAGGAAGGCGAGAAGAGCGGGGCGGCGCAAAAAGAGAGGAACGAGCGGGACGCACACAGCTCGCACCCTTTGCCGCACCACGGGCACTCGACCCACATCTTGGCCTCGTCGTCCTCGAGCGACTCGATCGCGTCCCACCCTGCACCGCCCGTCTTCTCCTCCCACAGCTGGCGACCGCGCAGGGCGACGAGCGTCGACAGGCGCTCCTCGAGACGTTCGACCTGCGGGACGGGGCCCTGGTTAGCTCTCGAGGTCGGGCTGCTGTATAGGGAGTGTGGGAGGGGACGCACCAGGTCGACGACGGGAAAGTCTCTCAGCGCCCACCGACCGACGTCGCCGGGCAACTTGCGCCGAAGCTCGCGGCCCCAGCACCTCGCGACGTCCTCCACGTAGCCCCGCACTCCTCCTGCGCCTGCCATCCAGGCCCACCACACGAACGCCGTGTCGAGCGGGAGCGCCGCGACCCCTCGCTCCCACTTGCTGCCCGCGCCGTGCGAGCCGTCTCGGGCGCACACGCGCGAAAGCCAGACGTCGAGCCGGTACGCCGCGAGGCGCAGGAACGCGCTCCACCTTGCGCCGGGCGAGAGCGAGGCGAGCGGGCCCGAGGTCGACGAGCGGACGCGGTCGCGGAGGCGGAAGAAGTGCGAGAGGAGGGAGAGGTGCGCGACGAGGGCGGCGTGGGGCACGACGGCGTGCGGCTCGGCGACAGGAGGAGCGCTGTAGTCGGGCGGGAGTGTCGGCGAGAGGGCGAGGGCAGGCATCGAGCTTGCGAGCGGGTCGGGTGCGCCGGGCGAGACGACCGAGGTCGAGGGCGACGCAGGCGAGGGCGAGAACGGCGGTGGCGGGTCGTAGGCGCGGTCGTGCGGCATGGCGAGCGTGCTGCTGCAGAAGAGAGTGTCAAGCGCGACGAACAAAGGCGCCGGGCTGCTCCGGCCGCCGGCGCACCTGCTCGCGTCCGCGCACGAACGGCGGTCGGTGCGCTCTCCGGCTCAACGCCGCCGACGAGCGGCCAACTCGAATCGAGACGAACAGGTTTGCGACTGCGAGTGGTGGAACGACAAGGCTAACAACGAGGGGAAAGGGGGAGTGACAAAGGGACGAGGAGGAGAAGAGGGGAGGCGGCCCACTCAGCGCCAGCACAGGATCGAGTAGCCCGTCTTGCGGACCGTCTCGCCACCGCCGAAGCCAAAGTTGGCGCCTCGCTGCAAGTAACAGAGCTGCGTGAGCGCGACGAGCCGCCCGAGTCGAGAGAGAGGGGAAGAGGGACGCACGAGGTGCTCGGCCGTCTTGCCCGGGACCCAGACGCCGTCGATGTTGGTCAGGGCGTGGAAGAGGTGCTGGCCCGACTCCTCGAAGCCCTGCGAGTGCGTGTCGCAGGTCAGCGTCGCCGGTGCGAGAGGAGGGAGAGGAGCAGGGTGCGAAAGGAGGGAGAGGAGCAGGGTGCGAGAGGAGGGAGAGGAGCAGGCACGCACCCCCTCGACGGGCCGGCGGCCTTTCGGGATCTGCTTCGGTGAGGGTGGTCAGTGGCCGTCCGTCTCGAAGGAGAGAGTGGAGGGGCAGGGGCGCACCTTTCCGTCGGCAGCGCTGACCCACTCCATCGCGGCGGTGACGGGCAAGATGTCGAAGCGACCTTGGTGCTGCTTCTCGCTGCCGCCGTAGCTGTACATGGCGTGGCCTCGAGCGAACTTGCACGGGTGGACCGACCGCCCGCCGCCGAGCAGTGCGCTCGCGACGAAGACGGGAGAGCCGTCGAGGTCGGCGAACGGTGGAGGGCCGGTGACGGTCGAGTCGATCGGGGTGCCTGAGGTGCAGGGCACTCGGAGGCCAGCTGGTGGCACTTCTGGCGTGTAGGCGGGCGGGGCAGACATGGCGCGAGTGAGGGTGAGAGCGAGGGAGGAGCAGAGGCGGGGACGAGAGGCGGCGACGAGCTTGCGCTCCTCTCATGCCCTCGTGCGAGGTCCGGCTCTCGCGCAGCATACAGCACAGCCTCGCCTGAGTCGGAGCAGCCCTGCGCAGCGACTCGCGAGCCGTCGCCCTCGGGCTCTCCTCCTCCTCCTCCTCCCTCATCTCTCGCTCCCTCACCGCGCTCCTCGCGCCTCGGACGAGCCGGCTGAGCCGCACGACGGCTTTGTCTGCTCTCCGAGTGCGTCCTGCGAGGCCATGCGCGTCGATCGAGCCACGCCTCGCCCTGCTGCAGAAGGACCGCGTGCTCGTCGGCCGCCGATCACGGCGTCTCGTCCTCGTTCCACGGTTGAACGTTGGAAAGGCGGCGCCCACGCTCGCACAGCCGCGCAGGGACCGCGCAGCTGGAGGAACGCCTGCTTGTGCCCACCGCGCGCAGAGCGGCTCGCTTTTCCGCCGCTGCGCAGCTCGGCTTCGACGCACGAGCTCCCAGTTCCCTCGCTGGCGCTCGTCTGTGCCTCAGTGCTGCGTCAGTACGGACCTCTGCCTTCCGGTGCCTCGTCGTCAAAGGAGCGGCGCTGCATTTCGCCGGCCGAACGCGGCAGCGCCGTGAGTGCCCTTGCCGCGCCGTCGGGTGGCTTCCCCACCTCCGTGCCGGGTTCCCTTCGTCCTCTCGTTAGCGCGCTAAGAACGGGTTCTCAGATCGGTGCCCAGCGCTCTGGAAAGAGCCGGGTCTTTCGCCCACAAACTTCCCCGGACCGCTCGCGCCCGGGTGCTTTGGAATCCCCCGTGGGGGAACTCCTCCGCTCGTCGCTCGCTCTCTCGCTCGCTCTCTCGCTCTCGCTCCTCCTGCTTCTGCGCAACCGACTCGAGCACTCTCCGCTTGCACGTCGACGAGCACCGACCGCGCAAAGGACCCGTCGCCGACCACTTTTGCGGTCGCACCCCTCGAATCCTCCTCTTCCTTCCCCCACGCCTCTCAAGCTCCTCCTTCACGACTTGCGCCCATCATGAACGACGTCGAGAAGACCGACACGGCGCTGGAGGAGAAGCGCTACACCGAGCACGTCGAGTCGTCGTCGACTTTCGGCCAGGCGGCCGAGCCGCATGTCGGCGCCGTCAAGGTCCCGGCGCGCATCTTTACGAGGGCAGAGGAGGACAAGCTGTGTGCGTCCCTCGTCCTCGTCGACGGCGAGAGGAGGCGACGACGCTTACCTGTCAATCCGCAGATCGCAAGGTCGACCTTCGCCTCATGCCGATTCTCGCCGTGCTCTACCTCCTCTCGTTCATGGACCGCGGCAACATCGGGTGAGTCGCACCTTGCATGCCTCTCGAGCATCCTCGAGGTCGTCGAGCTCCTCGAGTCCGTCTGTAGCGAGCCTTTGGCGAACCGCGACTGAGCGCTTTGACCTCCTTCCCCTCTCCTCCTCGTCGCCCCACCCGCAGCAACGCCCGCATCGAGGGCCTTGAAGCCGACCTCGGCATGACCTCGCAGGACTACAACGTGCGTCCCCTCTGCCCCAAACGTTCGCGAATTCTGCGCGCCGCCGAGCCTCGCTGACCGACCTTCCTCGAGCAGACCGCCCTCTCCTGTTTCTTCATCACCTACTGCCTGTGCGAGGTGCCGGCCAACCTCGTCATGAAGAAGTTCCGCAGGCCTTCCCGGTGGCTCGGACTCGTCACGACGGTGTGGGCCATCGTGCGTCCTCGCTTTCTCCCTCGCCGTCATCTCGTTCTCGAGCTGACCGGCCCGTCTCTCTCCTCCCTCTCTCTTCTACCTCGCAGGTTATGACGCTCATGGGCGTGGTTACCTCGTTCGGCGGCCTGCTCGCTGCTCGTCTCGCCCTCGGGTGCGTCCGCAACTCGTCTCGGCGCGCCTCGATCCGGCCCTGACACCTCCTTCTCGCACACAGCGTCGCCGAGGCGGGTCTCTTCCCGGGCGTCATCCTCTATCTCAGCATCTGGTACCCTCGCGAGAGGTCGCAGGCACGCGTCGGCTTCTTCTTCGGCGCCGCAACTCTCGCGGGCGCGTTTTCCGGCCTGTTGGCTTATGGGATTGGGTTTATGAGGGGGGTGGGTGGAAGGAATGGCTGGTCCTGGATCTTCATCGTTAGTCTATACAGTTTGGCGGGTGTGGAGACGTCGAGGCGGCAGAAGTTCGACGAGAACTGACCTTCCCAACTTGCCTCGCCCACAGCTCGAGGGCCTCGCCACTTTCGTCGTCGGCGTTGCCTCGTTCTGGCTCATCTCCGACTACCCGAATGAGTGCAAGTGGCTCACGCAGGAGGAGAAGGAGTGGCTCATCTACCGCCGGGCGACCGACAACTCCAAGGTCGGCGAGGCCGAGCACGTCAGCAAGAGCTTCATCTGGTCGGCCTTCTCGACGTGGCAGACGTGGCTCTCGATCGGCTACTACCTCGGCGTCGTCGTTCCCCTGTACGCCATCTCGCTCATCTCGCCAACCCTCGTCGCCGGCCTCGGCGACTACAGCCGCGCCCAGACCCAGCTCCTCACGGTCCCGTACTACGTCGTCGCCTTCCTCTTCGTCATGGCCGTCTGTGCGTCCACTTTCTTCCCCCCTTGGAGCCGGCGAGAACCCTGCACGCTCGAACAAAGCTAACGACCTGGTCGGCCTTCTCAACCCGGCAGCCGTCCTCTCGGATCGGTACAAGACTCGGTTCCCTTTCCTCATGATCGAGCTCACGCTCTGCGTCATCGGTCTCGTTATCAACAGTGCGTCGCCCTCTCGCTCCATCGTTGCGAACCCGAGCTGACCTCTTGCCGGTCGCAGTTTCGCCGGCACCGAGCGGCGTCAAGTACTTTGGCATCTACCTGATTGCCATGGGCGCTTACGGCGGCCTCCCGACGTCCGTTACGTGGCTGTCCAACAATCTTTCGGGCCAGACGAAGCGGGCTGTCGGTTGTACGTCGTCGCTTTCCCTCTCTCTCCCTCCTCGCCTCCTCGCGGCCCCGCCTTTGGACTTCTCTACCTCAGTCGAGCCGACGCACGCACTGACATCCGTCTCGTCTTTGTTCCGCCCGCAGCTGCCGCCCAGATCGGCCTCGGCAACCTCGGCGCGCTCGCGTCCTCGAACGTGTACCGCAAGCAGGACAAGCCGCACTACTACCTCGGGCACGGCGTCGTCCTCGGCTTCGTCATGCTCGGCTACATCTGCGGGCCCCTGTACGCCGTCATGCTCAAGCGCGAGAACGCACGCAAGACCGAGTGGCTCGAGCAACAGGCGATGCTTCCCGAGGAGCAGCGGACGCAGTACACGGTCGAGGAGCTCCGGGCCCAGGGCGACAAGGCCGCCGACTTCAAGTACCTTATCTAGGCGTTCGTCGGCGCCGTTCTCCGTTCCGGCGAGGGCACGCCTGCCTTGCTCGGTCACCTCGGTCGGCGGACGATTCCCTCTTCCTCCCTCTCTCCCTTGTTATTGTAGAACTCTTTGGAACTCGGTCTGTCAATCTTTGCGAGCTTCCTTCCCGGCATGCACAGGACAAAGAGAAAGAAACTTAACGGCTCCTGCCGCCTGGGCTCAAGTCGCACGGAGCTCGACCTTCTCAAAGTCGGCCGCGCCGTTTGAGAGTCTTTGTCGCTCTCCTCGGGCGCACGTGTCGGAGCGGCCTCGAGAAGACGGCTCGAGAGAACGTTCGAGGGCTACTCGAGCCCCAGGGCAGCAGAACTGCGAGCTCGAGCGCGACCTTCTCCTCCTCGTCGTCCTTCTCGAGCGCAGAGTCGTGAGGCCGACCTCGTGAGAGGCACCCCGACTGGACCTGAGCCTCGCTCACACGTCTCGATAGGTCAATCGACAGCAAACCGGACCCGAGAAGAGCAGAACTGCGAGCTCGAGCGTGACCTTCTCCTCCTCGTCCTCCTTCTCGAGCGCAGAGTCGTGAGGCCGACCTCGTGAGAGGCACCTCGACTGGACCTGAGCCTCGCTCACACGTCTCGATAGGTCGATCGAGAGCAAACCGGACCCGAGAAGAGCAGAACTGCGAGCTCGAGCGCGACCTTCTCCTCCTCGTCCTCCTTCTCGAGCGCCGGGTCGTGAGGCCGACCTCAGCCGGCACGCTCCGCTCGTGCGCCACAGCAGAAGGTCTTTCCCTCATCCCAGCTGCAATTCGACGTGGCTCGAGCCACCGTGAGCTGCGTGAGAGCTGTTCGACGCGGTTGAGCAAGGCCAGTCTGGTTCGAAACGCGGGCTCGAGCGCACTGATTTTCGAGCACAGCGCCCTCTGCACGCTCGCCGCGTCCGCAGTTCTACTCGCATGGGCTTCTTAGGCTCTGTGAGCAGGCGGGACACACACTCGGCGATGCGTGAGGAGCACGCAAGTCGCGAGAAGGTGGGTCGACGTGGCGCGCGCGCTGTCCTCGTTCCGCTTTCGCTCGCTCTCGCGCCTCGGCTCGTCGCACTTACGGCGCGTCCCTGCGCTCAGGCATGCAGTGGAAATAGCTCGAGTCGCCCGTGACCTTTCCAGAAGCAGGCGCGCAGTGTGGGGGGAGAGGGAGGGAGGGAGGAGGGACGAAAGTGCGTGTGGCGTGCGTTTACAAAGTAGGCCTTTCCTTGCTTGAGCCAGATGGGTCGATTATCGCGCTCCGCTGGAAGGCTATGTGTAAAAAAGGGGTCCTTATTGACACAGTTCTGGCTGCAGCGTCGAGTCTAAAAAGGGGTTCCTATTGACTCGATCTCCTGCAGAGTACTATCGACTTGGCTAGGCTTAGGCCTGGCCAAGCTTGGGTTTTGCTTTTTGCTTTCGGCTGCTGGTTCTGCTCGTGCTTCTCCTCCTCGTGCTCTGCTGCTCCTCCTCGGTTCTGCTCACGGCAGACGTCCAACGCAGCATGGAACGCTGTGCTCGGATCCAGGGAGACTCGCGCTGCGAGCCCTACAGCGAGGCGCACCTCCCTTCCTTTGCTCTCACGAGGTGGTCCGTGGGACCGCGCTAGACCGACAAGGAGCGAGTCTCGTTCTCGTGTGCTCGTCTCGAAAGGTAGAACGTGAGCCTCTCGAGTCCCGAAAGTTCACGCGCGCAGACTCGAGCGCGGCCACCTCCTTCTCGTCCGGTTCGCATCAAGCCTGTGCGCCTCAGCTCGCCCTCTTTGCGAGCGACACCGCCAGCAGAGGTCTCGGAAAGCCGCTCGAGCAACTGCGGCAACGAGTGCAACTCGCGCGAGCCTCAGCTGCAGCCATCCGCGGCACAGGCGAGGCCCGACCGCGGCGCCCGACGGCAGTTCGCGCTTCTGAAGCTCTCTGCACGTCATACTCTCTCTCGACCGAAGCGTCGACGAGGCCGACAGGCAGGCGAAGTATAGAGGAAAGCGAGCGACGTTACGAGGGCGCGAAAAGTCTACGGCAAAGATGGACAAGGAAGGTCGAAGGGAAAGGGGGACTAGAAGGCGAAGCTCAAGGCTGGAAGACGTAGAGGAGGTCTATGAGAGGCGCGCGTGACCCTGCGGGAACGAGGACGGTGAGGGCTGCGACGCTTCGAGAGCGAGATCGAGCGAGCTGGACGCACCTGCGGGAGATGCCGCTTCTCAATCCGGGTCGTATTCGTCGACGGCCGCTTGAGCTGGTACAGCGAGAATGCCTGCAGGGTGCACGAGTGTCAGTGACCGGACGAGGAGGAGGAGGAAGAGGAAGGGCAAGGGCAGAGACGCACCGAGACGCTCGGACCGCCGCCGCAGTACTGCGTCGAGTTGCCGTTGCACACGCTCGAGCACCACCCGATGTCGAGCTTTGCCGTCGCAGGATAGAGCGGCCCGACCCAGCATTGACCTGCGGATGGGCGACCTCCTTCCTCGGTGAGTTTCTCGTCCTCGGGCGCGCGAACAGGGGAGGAGAGGAACGACCGGCGACGCACCGTAGTACTCGAGGCCGGCCCAGCCGTAGCCCGCGTCGGCCGCTGCGTCGAGGCACGCGTCGACGCTCTCGACGTTGAGGATCGAGTGCGGGAACGCGCGCGCCGTCTGGTTGTCGGCAAAACAGCCGAGGTACGTCCAGTCCTGGTACGACACGACCGTCTCGGGCGTGCTGCGGGACGAGTTGAGGTCGAGTCAGTCACGGCTGGCGAGCGCGAGAGGTCGACGAGAGAGAGAGAAAGAGAGAGAGGAGGACGAACCCGTCGACGACCTCGGCGCCGAGCGGCGGGATGTCGCCAGGGTAAACGGTCGGCGTGAAGCGCTCAGGGTACGGGACGTCGGTGCACGAGGTCGAGAGGGCGTCCTCGCGGGTCCACGTGATCGGGTTGCAGCCGGGGAGCGCCTTGAGGTTGCCCTCGACGACCTGCGACGGCGGCGGCGGCAGAGTCAGTCCCTACTCGACGACAAGCGACGAGGAGGAAGAGGGAAGTGGGCGCACCTCGTTGTAGTCGGGCGTCTTGTGGCAGAACTCGGGGTACTCGACCTGGGCCCGGTCGCGGTTGTACAGCTCGAGGACCGGACAGTCCTCGATTTCGCCGCCCGGGTCCGTGCACACCTCGATCGCCTGCTGAAGCAGGTCTTGCGGCCAGCCGTTGAAGAAGTCGCTGTTGCGCATGCAGGTGAGCGTTAGGTTGTGCTCGTCGAGAGGAGTAACGAGGAGGGGAACGAGCGACGAACGCGTGCCAGCCGAAGCCGTAAGGGTCGCCCATCTGTCGCCGCACCGTCGTCGAGTCAGTGACGGCTTCTGAGTACATGTTTCGAAGAGACAGAGAGAGAGAGGGGACGTACCGCGAGCACGAACGGCTGACTCGGGTTCATCGTCTCGTTGCGGTAAGGTTCGACATCTTGAACGGCGAACGAGATCTCCATGAAGAGCGTGACGAGGCGGACCGGGTGCGAGTCGGGGCAGGCTGTTCGACAAGGTCCGTCAGTACGTCGACGGAGGAGACGAGGAGGAAGGAGAGAGCGCGAGGACGCACGCCCAATCTCGCCGTCCGAGTACGCCATGTGCGAGCCGTCCGGGTTGTACAGGTTGACGCCGTCCCAGCATGACGCTGCACGAGTGAGAGTGTCAGGAGGGCTCGTCGTCGTCGAGAGAGAGGGAGAGAAAGAGAGGCGACGCACGGAACCGCACCTCGCCCCTCAAGTTGTCGCTGCAGTACCGGTCGACGGGCAGGCCGCTCCCCTCGACTCGTGTCGGCTCCGGCGCACCGAGGCAGTTCCACCCTGCGAGTAAGCGTCGACGTGAGCGACTCGGGCGGCCAAGGCGACGAGGTGAAGGGAGAGGACGGACCGATCGTGTCCTCGGCACTGCCCGCGAGGTTGTACGAGCGCGCGAACGGGTCGCCGGCGAGCATGCGGAACCCGGGCGGGAACGCCGTCACGTTGGTCTTGTCGGCCTCGTTGAAGCGGAACAGGTAGTATCTGTGGCTCGGTCCGGCGTCAAGAGAGGCCCGAGCGGGACGAGAGAGAATGGGACGCACGCCAAGCCGCCGTCGAGCTCGCGCACTCGAGTAAATGTGTCGTTCGCCCAGTGCACATAGAGCGAAGGATGCCAGTAGGCTGCGGGCGGCAGAACTCGACGTCAATCGACGGAAGAGGGGAAGAGGGAAGGCGAGTCGAGCGCACCTGACATGTCCTCCTTGGCGTGCGCGCTCGTACACTGACTCGCCCGCAGGCTCTCGTACGTCGCCTGCACGTCGCCGAGGGTCAGTCGCCGTTCACGAGAGGCGCGAGAGGGAGCGCGCGACGCACATCGGGCGAGAAGTTGCTGCCGCCGGCGACCGAGTGCACGTGCGCCGACACCGTGTGCGGCATGACGATCGGGTCGACGCGCTCGACGACGAGCTGCGGGTGCGACAGGACCGTGTGAGACGGCGACGGCGCGGAAGGAAAGGCGTGACGAGGAGGGAGAGAGACGCACGAGGTTGTCCAGGGGCATGCGGAAGAAGGCCTGTGCGGGCGCGACGAGCGCAGCTGCACTGGCGAGCGCAGCGAGAGTCGAGCCGAGCATCTCTGGAGAGCTGGGCGCAGGAGCAGGGAGAGAGGTGCCAGCCGAGGGCGAGCGAGGGAGAAGCAGAGCGGTCGCGCTGCCAGCACCCGAGGAGCTCGAGGGGCCCGACCTCGCCTCGGGCTCCGTGACACGCTCCGAGCGAGAGCGCACAACACTGCCCCTCTGACCATCACCGTGCTCCGTCCCATCCACCGCTGCGGCCGCGCGTCTCGCGCGCGTCCTCCCCCGCGTCCGACGCGCGCGCCTGAGCCACGCGGCGCAGAACAAGCTCTCGGCCCCCGATCCTGGTGCGGCCGAGAGCAGCACGGCGGAAGCATGCGCGAGCTGCGGGGCGGGCGGCGTGGCGTGCTGCCCTGCGCGCTGGTGGCCGAGCTGGCGAGGTCGGTGGGTGGAGCGAACGGAGAGCTGGGAGGACGAGTGGGCAGCGACGGGTGCCGACAGCAGGCGTGCGTGATGCGCAAGGCTGAGCCCCTGCAGCCTGCGCTGCGCGCGGCAGCTGTGCGGTGGCGGCGACGGTGGACGAGCGCGAGAGAGCGCCGAGCGGAGCTTCGAGACGAGGCGACCCTGTCTCGCCTGTCTCGCGAAACAGCTGGCCTGTGGGCAAGTACTCGCTCGGTGCAGCTCTCGGTATCACGCGCAGGGTCACTCTCGCAATCGAGAGCGTCGCACGAGAGAAGCAACAGAACGAGGCGAGTCTAAGATTTCACAAGCGCACGAGCGCGCGCTCTATCGACGAGGCGCTCGGTACCGGCCGGCACGATGAATGCGAGGGAGAGAGAGAGAGAGAGAGAGAGAGAGGGGAGGGGAACAATGCGAGTGGGACAACGAGGTTGGAGAATGAGGACGAGAGGACGAGGCTGAGGTTGAGGAACAGGAAGGGCGCCCGCTCTTGGGGATGCAGGATGTCGAGCTGGCGTCGGGCGAGGTCTAGGTGTAGGTCGGTGTGCAGGTGTAGAGACGAGTCTAGGCGGTGTGGAGGTAGTCGACCGGGCGGAAGAAGCCCTTGGGGCCGAACCAGGTGCCCTGAAAGTGCGAGTCGACGAGTCAGTCCCAGGGGCTCAAGACCCTACTCTCGGCGACGAGCCTGCGCTCGCACGACGAGAGAGAGAGAGAGCGAGGAGCGAGACGCACGTTGAGGAACGACGACCAGTAGACGCGCGGGAAGAGGTCCTTCTTGAGGTGGAAGTAGAGGCGGTTGGGCTTGTCCTGCGAGCCGAGGATGGGCGCGAACGTCTGCGGGTGCGAGGGAGGCAAGGCGTCAGGTCAGGTAAGACGAAATGAGGAGAGGAGAGGAGAGAGGGAGCGGGGCGCACCTCCTTGGGGACGCCGCCGTATTTGAACTCGGCGAGCCTGCGGACGAAGACGAGGGAGGACGGCGTCAGGCCCTCACGTGCGTCTATCGAGCGCGAGCGCGCCTTGCGGCACGCCACGCTCGAGAGCGAGAGAACCGAGGCGACGCACATGAGCTCGTTGTGGCCGGTCAAGAGCGGGCAGCTCGCGTACCCGTCGTACTTGGCGGGCAGCTCGTGGCCGTCGTGCAGCGCGCGCAGGTTGTCGACGAGGACGGGCGCCTGGCTCGAGATGGCGGCGGCCGTCTTCGAGTTGGGCATGCTCGACGCGTCGCCGAGCGAGAAGACGTTGGCGAACTTGGTCGACTGGGTCGTGGCCGGGTCGACGGCGACCCACCCGGCGGCGTCGGCTGCGGAATGACGAGAGGCGCAGCCAGTCAGGGCCTCGGTCTAGTGAGTGGAGACGGACCAGACGAGGGAGAGAGGTCGCTCGACGCACCGAGGGGCGACTGCTTGACAAAGTCGGGCGCGACCTGGGGCGGCACGACGTGAAGCAGGTCGAACTCGCGCTCGACCTTGTTGCCGTCGGGGCCCGCAGCGAACGTCGCCACCTTGCGGCGGTGGTCGACGGCGACGAGGTTGTGGTTGAACAGGCCCTCGACGTTGCGGTCCTTGCGGATCTGCTCGAGCGCGGCAGAGTACTTGGGGACGCCGAACATGGCTGTGCAGGGGCGACGAGAGTCAGCGCTCGCTCTGGAGAGATCGGCCGGGGCCGAGGGAGGGAGAGGAGGACGCACTCGGGGTGCCAGTCGCGAATACGGGCTTGACCTGGTCGCGAACGCCCTCGTTGCGCCACTGCGACTCGGCCTGCGGGATCGAAGTGTCAGCGTCCGCCGAGGGGAGGAGAGAGAGGCGGAGAGTGAGGGGCGCACCATCCAGAGGACCTGTGCGGGCGAGAGGGGAAGGTCAGCTCGACGAGGCCGGGCACACGGGTGACGAGAGGCGAGAGCGGGACGCACCTTCTGCGGAGCACCGGCGCACTTGATGATGCCGGCTGGCTGGGTGAAGATCTGCTCGAGAGAGAAAGGAGGGCAAGGGGAGGGAGGTCAGCTCGACGAGTCGGGAGGGGAGGGGACGCGCGTCGCTCGGGCAAGAGAGGGAGAGAGAGTGGGACGCACCGCCGTGCCCTTCTTGAAGGCCTCGATGTTGCGCCACGTCTTCTCGACCGTGTTGAGAGCGTAGATGCTCGAGACGGCCGAGGTCGGGTCGGCGAGGCCCTCGTTGAGGCCCTTGACGGCGTCAAAGTTGATCTTGAGGCCGGGCGCGACGATGAGGAAGTCGTACCTGCGGAACGAGGGGACGAGTGAGCTCGAGTGACACGAGGGAGGACAAGGAGGGAAGGAAGCGAGGACGCACTTGATCTGGGCGTCGTCGGCGGTCGTGACCTGGTTCTGCTCGGGCTGGAAGGTCGAGACACGGGCGGTGTAGCGCTTGACGCCTGCAGGGATGACGGCGTCCATGGGCTTGCGCATCTGGTCGAGGGACGAGAGGCCGGTGCCGCTGTTTCGGTCGCGCGCGAGATGTCAACGAGGGGCCGGGGGAGGAGGGGAGTATGAGGGCGACCTCGCGCTGTGGCCGGGCTGAGAGGAAGGTGGGACGCACACGAGGGTCCATCCAGGCTGGTCTGCGGTGCGCAACAGGTCGCGGTGAGCGTTGGTCGAGCGAGACGAGGGCGATCACGCCACCGGTTCGAGGAGGGGGGAGAGAGAGGGAGGGAGGGACGGACAGTGGTGCTCGGCTGCGGGCTCGATGATGGCGATGTCGCCGTCATTCAAGGGCCGCTTCTCTGCGGCAAAGGCGCGTCGGAGCTGAGCTGCGACGGTGACGCCTGCGGTGCCGCCTCCGACGACGACGAACTTGTGGCTCGAGGTGGACGCGAGGCGGGCAAAGGTGCGGGCAGGCACAAAGGCGCGCGTGCTGCGGGTGGCGGCAAGCATGGCGGTCGAGTCGGTGAGGGAGAGGTGGACAGCGAACGACAGCAGCTCGGCTCCGAGGTCGAGGAGGAGGAGGACGATTCGTCGGGTGTGGGATCCACCCGCTCGACGAGCTCAGCAACGACGGGTGCCACCTTGCAGCCACTCGAACACTCTCGCCGACCCACCCTCGAGAGCCTCGCTGCTCGTCAACCTCTGCCGTCGTCGCACCTCTCGGCCGGCAACAGACCTCGCGGCAACAGAGCGTTACCTCGCCCACGACCACCAGGGCCAGCGTGCTCTGCTCAAGCTTGACCACCACCACCACGCCCACCCATCAACCGCCGCGCCATGCTCCGCCGCGCCGCCGCCGCCCTCGCCGTCCCCACCTCGACTCGCCGCCCAACCTTGGCCTCGCTCCCTCTCCGCCGCATCGCCTCCAGCGCCACGAACAGGCCTCCGACACTCGCACACCCGGCCACGCAGCCATCCCGCACCGCCACCACCACCGCCGCCGTCACCCCGCTCTCCCCTTGGCGCACCCACACCCCGGCACCCGACGCTTCCCCCTCGACCCCGCTCGTCTACACCTTCTACCACGACCCGACCGCCACCTGGACCTACCTCGTCGTCGACCCCGACACCCGCCACTGCGCCGTCATCGACTCGGTCCTCGATTGCGACCCAGCTTCGCGCACCGTGTCGACCACGACCGCCGACGCCCTCGTCGCCTTCATCCACCAGCAGCACCTCACCGTCGACCACATCCTCGAGACACACGCCCACGCCGACCACCTCACCGCCGCCGCCTACCTCCAGTTGCGCCTCTCGACCCCGGCCGACGACATCGACGCCCCCTCGACCTCGCCCTCGCGCGTCGTCCCCATCGGCGCCCACAGCGGCATGCGCTCAACCCAGGCCCACTTTGCCCAACTGTACGACGTGCCCGCCGCCGAACTCGACACGGCGTTCGACGCCCTGTACGACGAGGGCGACCAGGTCCGCGTCGGCGCCCTCACCGGCGTCGTGTGGCACCTGCCCGGCCACACGCAGTGCAGCGCCGGCTACGTCTTTGGCGACAGCGTCTTTACCGGCGACTCGGTCCTCCTTGTGCGTGCCTCGTCTCTCTCTCTCTCACGGGCCTCGTTCATCCCGGCGCACGCACTGACCCTCGCCCACAGCCCCCGACCGGCACCGCCCGCGCCGACTTTCCCCTCGGCTCGCCCTCGGCCCTCTTCTCGTCGACGCAGCGCCTCCTCGCCCTCGCCCCGAACGTCCGCCTCTTCTCGGGCCACTCGTACCCGCTCGCCGGCGCGTCCAACCTGTGCTCGGCCACGGTCGCCCAGCAGCGCGCCCTCAACCCGCACGTGCACGACGGCGTCGACGAGCAAGGGTTTGTCAAGATGAGGAGCGAGCGCGACCAGGGCTTGAGCGAGCCGAGGCTGCTCCACCAGTCGCTCCAGGTGCGTCCCCCCTCCCTCCTCTCCCCCTCGCTCCCTCTCTCTCTCCGTCTCAGCTCGCGCTTGTGACTGACCTTGGTCTCGCCCTACAGGTCAACATCCGCGCCGGCCGGCTACCGCGAGGCGCCAACGGCCAGCCATACTTCCGCACGCCGCTCCACGCCCCGACCGTCCTCTAGCGCCGCTCCTCGCCTCCCTCGTCCGCCCCGCCGCCGTCGCTTGTCGTGCCACCCGCACCTGCAACGTCGTCGCTTGTTCGTGTGCTCGACGACTGTCGCCGTGCGAGAGGTGAGCGGCTCCTCGACCGAGTCGACCTTCCCAAAGCGCTCTCTCGCACCTTGCTCTCGCTTCGAGCCCTCGCTCGTCCTCGCTGCTTCTCCTTCGCTCGCTCGGCAGCTCTCCTCCACTCGCTATCGCTGCACCTGCGCGAGCGCGCCAGCTGGCGCCCTCCACGCCGGACCGCTCGCCGACTCGGTGGAGGCCTCCACGCGTCGAGCGCTGCGAGCGCTCGAGGGCCGCGAGCGCAAGCCGCAACGCTTTCTGGCGCCTCTCGTTCGAGGCTCTCGAGAGGGGAGCGCGCTCGCCGAGAGCGAGAGGCCAACTTGAGAGCTCGCGCGGCGCTCGCACGCTCGCACGGGCCGCTCGACGGTCGACCTTCCCAAGTCGGGCTTACTCGCCGTCGGATGACGCGGCCGTCCATTTTTCGAATTGCCCGAGAATCGTCGATTGAGGCCTCCACTCGAAGCCGGATCGTCTGTGGGGGGAGAGCGTCAGCTCCACCTCGAGGAGCGCACCCGTCGCCCCCTCCTCTTCTTCTCTCCCGTCGCTACTCTCGCTGCTTCTTCAGCTACACCGCACCAGCACATCGACAAGCACCTCTATCATCATGTCGCAGCAGCAAGACTACAAGTTCGAGGGCTGGAACGCGCTCGACAAGAACTCGGTCAAGGGCCAGATGGTTTGGCAGGAGTACGAGCCCAAGGCGTTCGCCGACGACGACGTCGACATCAAGATCATGTACTGCGTGAGTCTCCTTTACCTGCCGCGTCGAGCCCGAACGAGGCAGCGCCTCGTCTCTCTCTGAACGTCGCACTGACCCTCCTCCTCCTCTTCCTCCTCGCGACAGGGCGTCTGCGCCTCGGACATCCACACCATCTCGGGCGGCTGGGGCGACATGCCGTGGCCGGTCGTGACGGGCCACGAGATCCTCGGCGAGGTCGTTCGCGTCGGCCCCAAGGTCAAGCACGTCAAGGTCGGCGACATTGCTGGCGTCGGGTGCGTCCCTCGCTCTCTCTCTCTCTCTCTCTCGTTCGCGGTGCAGCTCGAGAGACGACGACGAGCGTGTCGACGAGGCAGTGCAGGCGTTGACTGACCGAGACGTGCAACCTTCCCAACCTCCTCCCTCTCCCCCTCGACCTCCCTTCTCTCCTCCGCTTCTACGTTCCTCGGTCCCGTCCTACCTCTTCGACCTCGCCAACCTACTCGTCGACCCGCCACTCGCCCACGACCTCCTCTCGCCGTCGCATTCCTCCACTACAGTGCGCAGAACGACTCGTGCCTCGAGTGCGACCAGTGCCTCAAGCACCGCGAGCCGTACTGCGACAAAGGACAAACTGGTACCTAGTGGGTCTTCTCCTAGACTCTCCGGCATGCCTCGCGACGAGCTGCAGCGAGCTGACCTCGTCGCCTCGCGTCCGCAGCGCCGGCATCTACTACCGCGAGGGTCCGGGCAAGGGCGCCAAGTCGTACGGCGGCTACGCGAACTACCACCGCGCACCCAGCCACTTCGTGGTACCCATTCCCGACGGCCTTGACCACGCTCTTGCGGCGCCCATGCTCTGCGGCGGCGTCACCGTCTACTCGCCGCTCGTCCAGTACGGCGCCGGCAAGGAGGCCAAGGACGTCGGCATCGTCGGCATTGGTGGACTTGGGCACTTCGGGCTTTGTCAGACCTCTCCCCTTTCTCTCGGGCCTCGCCTGTCCCCTCTCTTTCGGGCCTCGACAGAGCCCTTGCCTCTCCTGTGCGTGACTGACCCGCTCGACGCACACAGTGTTCGCCAAGGCCCTCGGCGCCAACGTGACGGCCATCTCGCACAGCGAGAGCAAGAAGGCCGACGCCGAGAAGGTGCGCTTCGCCCTCCTCCTCTTTGAGAAGGCCCGAGCGCGACCTGACGCGCCTTCTCCTTCTCCCTCCCTCCTCCCTCCTCCTCCCGCAGATGGGCGCGACCCGCTTCATTGCGACGCACAGCGGCAAGGAGGATGACTTCAAGCCGTACGCGCGCTCGCTCGACCTCATCGTCGCGACGACCAACGACGAGTCGATGCCCCTCACGGGTTACCTCTCGCTCCTCCGCCCCGGCGGACACCTCATCCTCGTCGGCGCGCCCGAGAAGCCTCTCCCGGCCATCCCGGCGTTCCCGCTCATCCTCAACAACGTCCACATCGCCGGCTCGGCCATTGGCTCGCCCAAGCTCATCAAGGAGATGCTCGAGCTCGCCGCCAAGCAGAACGTCAAGTCGTGGATCGAGAAGCGCGACATCAAGTGCGTCCTCGCCTTCTCTCGCTCCATGTCGACGTCGAGCGGCGACGCCGACGCCGCCGCCGTTTCTTCGACTCGACCTCGCACTGACTACCTTCCTTCCCTCCCTTCCTCCGATCCTCTTTCGTTCTCTCGCTCACAGGGACGCGAATCAGACCGTCATCGACATGAAGGCGAGCAAGGCTCGTTACCGCTACGTCCTCGTCAACACAGCCAACGGCGGCAAGCTCTGAGCGCGCCTTTCGAGGCGAGTCGCCGCGGTCGCGCCTCGTGTGCGACGTCCCGTTTGGCTAGAAACCCTTGTGTAAAGACTCGAGTGCCCCGTTCGTCGTCCCTTGAGAGTATGAGAGCTCGTGTGTGAGAGCGGCTAGCGCTCACAGGTGGCGCTCGAGCCTCGCTTTCGACTCGCCTTTTTGCGATTCGGCAGATCAGTCCTTCCCGGCTCTCTTCACTCTCGAGCTCTACAGGAGATCACTGACAAAAGGCGCGAAGAGAACCGGCGAGGAGCGGGAGAGCGATGGTCGCGCGGCGAGAGCAGAAACGCAAAAGAGGGGGCACCCGCTCCACCTCCTCCCACCTCTCGCCCCGCTCGCATCGCTCGCACACGCTGCACAGCCCTGCGTCTGCTGCGCTCGGAGCCTGAGGATCGACAGCACTGGGCGACCGCGGTGGACGCAGGGCCAGCGCTCGGCGAGCTTTCCCTCGAGCTTCCCCTTCGACGACCCGGAGCTCTGCGATTCGACTCCCGGTCATCGTAACCTCGCTCAGCGACGGTCGCAATTAAGGCTGGTCGGCTGGGCAACCCGGTCCAAGTGCCGCCCGGTCGTTTCGCCCGCATCGCCTGCAGGAGCGAGGGTCCGCAAGGGCTTTTCGACCTCGCATCGAGCTGGAGGTGCGACGGTGCGTGATCGCGCTCGCGGCAGACGCACGCGGAGAACCGCGCACCCACGTCTCGCTTTAAGCACCTCCCTGGGCTCGTGCCGATCGACCCTGGGAAGGCGGCGAGCTCCCAGCTCAAGCCTCGCGCCCCACACCGCCGCTCGCCTCGCGCTTCTTTGCTTTCCTCCCCGACCTCGAGCTCGCCTGCTTTGGCATCTCGCCACCATCACCATGGTCGAAGCCACCCTCAGCAAGGAGCAGCGCGACACGGCCCTCAACGACGAGCCGACCATCGCCCCGCCGATCGACGCCGACATCAAGCACAGCGACGCCGCCTCTCGCCTCGAGCACCTGCGCGTCTCGGACGATGAGCTCGTCGGCAAGCTCAAGTACGAGCAGCTGTCGCTCTACGAGAAGAAGTCGTGCGTCCTCGTCCCCCTTTGGCCTCGTCGTCGTCGAAGCGCTCTCGAGCAGCTCCCTGACCTCTCCTCTCGCTCCCTGCAGCGTTCTCGTGCGCGCTCATTGCTCCTCTCGTTTGACGTGAGCACCACAGCTGACTCTCCCTCCCGCAGATCAACCGCGAGCTCGATTTCATGGTGCGCTCCTCTCCCTCCTCGAGCGAGACGCGCACACGCTCAGGATCAGCAAGCTCACCTGCTTCGTCTTCGTACGCAGAACAAGGCGTCGTTCTGGGGCATGGGTCGCTACCAGGTGCGTCCGTCTCGAACTCGCGCGACGAGGAGCCTCGAGCGTGACCCTGACCTTCTCGATCGTCACGCAGTGGTGCATCTTCTTCGTACGTCGCCGTCGCTTTCCCTCGCGCATTTGGCTCCTCCGCACGGGACGAGCGGTGCTCGTCGAGCATCGAGCGGCTGCGCGCGAGGTGAGCCACGTGGGCGAACCGCGACCTGACCTCGAGCTCTCCCTCTTTGCGCGCGCAGCTCTGCGGCTTCGGCTACTTTCTCGACCTCGTCTGGGCGCAAATCGGCGGCCTCATCGGCGGTCAGATCCAGCAGGAGCTCGGCATCGCCGACAACCGCATCGGCGACCTCTCGACCTGCTTCTCGGCCGGCCTCACGGTCGGCGCCTTCTTCTGGGGCCTCGCCGTCGACATTATCGGCCGCCGGTGGGCCTTCAACTTGACTGTGCGTCCCTCTGTCACCTACAGCGCCGACGAGATATGTCCTGACACCTCGTTACCCTCGTCTCGCAGTGCCTCATCGCGTCCGTCTTTGGCCTCATCTTTGCCGCGCCGAGCAACTATGGCGCTCTATGCTTCATCAACTTCTGCATCGGTCTCGGCGTCGGCGGCAACATCGTGAGCTCCGCATTGCTCTGCCTCTCGCCGTGTCTCGTCAACGCGAACTGACGTCGGACGACCCTGCAGCCCATCGACGCCTTGATCACGCTCGAGTTCCTGCCGACCGTGAGTCCAGACGCCTCTCTTAAGCCTCTGTGTCACTCGAGGATGCAGCTGCAGCGGCCGCGGCGTCACTCCAGGTTTCGAAGCCCGCGCACTGACCCTCTCCTCCCTCGTCCCGCAGAACCGGCGCTTCCTCCTCTGCGCCCTCTCGACCTTCCAGCCTCTCGGCGTTACCATCGCCTCGCTCATCTCGTGGGGCCTCGTGCCTCGCTACGCCTGCGACACGGCCCTCCCGGCGTGCGGAGGAGGCGTCGAGCCCTGCTGCCGGCGCAGCGACAAGTGCGTCCGCCTTTCCCGCCTCTTTCAGGCCGACGCGTCGGACTCTCCCTGACACGACACACACCCGCAGCATGGGCTGGCGCTACGCCGTCATCGTCTGCGGCTGCATGACCCTCGGCATTTTCATCCTGCGCTTCGTCGTTTTCACGTTTTACGAGTCGTGCGTCTTCTGGCTCTCTCCTCTCTTTCTCTCGAGCGCGAGTCCGCTCAGGCGCCTGTGCGGCCCACACTGACTCGTCGTCCGTGCAGGCCCAAGTTCCTGCTCGCAAAGGGTCGCGACGACGAGGCGATCGACGTCCTGTACAAGATCGCCAAGTTCAACAAGCAGCCGCAGCCGCAGCTCACGATCGACGATTTCCGCCTGCTCGACAAGGAGGTCGCCGAGCGCGAGTCGATCACGTCGGACGAGCCTATCCTCGAGGGCACTCGCCCTCTCACGACTGGGCAGCTCATGCGCCAGCGCCTCAAGCAGTTCGCCGGCCAGTTCAAGCACCTCAAGGGTCTGCTCGCGACGAAGCGCATGATCTGGCTCTCTCTCACCCTCTGGGTCGCCTATGTGCGTCCTCTCGTCCTCCTTCCCCTTCCTCGTCGTTCACCACGAGCTGACTCTGGTATCCTCCCTCGCAGATGGCGCTCTTCTTCTCGTTCTCGATCGCGGGTGGCTACCTGCCACTCATCCTGCGCGCCAAGGGCATCGACACGAGCGCCGGCCTCGACGAGACTTACCGCAAGTGAGTTGCGTTTCCCGTCCACCCAACTATCCGTCTCAGTCCGGCAGCAGCACCCTGACGCTCTCTGCCCCGTCCCAGCTACGTCATCGTGTACCTGCCAGGTGTACGTCCCTCCCTTCCCTCTCGTCGGCGGTCGCCGCAGCGCGACCTTCTCAAACCGACCTTCCTTCTCGCGAGCCGCCTCTGACCCTCCTTGCCCTCTCGCAGGTCACCGCGACAATCCTCGGCGCGTTCCTCATGGAGATCAAGTGGCTCGGTCGCAAGTACGCCATGGCGTTCGCCGCCGCGCTCATGGGCACGTCGCTCTTCCTGTTCGCCACCGTCTCGTCGTTCACGGCGTACACGGGCCTCAACCTGTTCGAGTACTGGGCTCAGTCTCGTGCGTCCTCTCTCTCGTACTTCTCGGCCGACGCGGGAGCTGACGACCGTTCATCCCGGCCTTTCCTCCTCCCTCGTCCTTCCCCTCTTTCGCGTCGACCACCTGCCTCGCGCCACCTACAGTCTATGCCGCTCTCCTCTACGCCGCGACGCCCGAGTACTTCCCTGCGTGCGTCGTCTGGCTCCTCTCCTTGTCTCGCAGCCGAACGAGCCTGACCTCCTCTCCCTCGCAGGCCGTACCGCGGGTCGGGATCCGGCATCGCCTCGACGCTCGGCCGTCTCGCGTCGACGGTCGCTCCCGTTGCGTCGGGTACCATCTTCAACCCTCGCAGCAAGTGCGTCGACTCCTTCTTCTCTTCCATGTGCGCGAGGTGCGGACCTGACCCTCGTTCCTTCCTCGCAGCTCTGTCCTGTATATGGCCGGTGGTGCGGCTCTCGGTGCGTCCTCGTCTCTCTTTCTCTCTTCCTCTCTCCCTTCACTCGCTCGGGGACTCGTCGTTGACCCTGTTCTCCATGCAGTTTCGATGCTCGCGATCCTGTGCTTGCCGTTCGACACTCGCGGGCGTCACACTTTCTGAGCGAGTTCTCGCTCGTCCATTCCCAGCCTTGTCTCTCTCTCTCTCCTTTCCACGGTTCGTGTAGATACCTGCAGTTGCAGATCGACTTTGTTCAGGGATTCGACTCGCTGCACAGCGACGGCGAGAGAGATGCTCGAGCGAGAACACGAAGAGGCCGGGCGCAGCGAGCTGTGCGGTTGAAAGCGCGCGACGCGGCGCTTGGTCGATTCGACCGGCGGTCGTGCTCACGGTCGACCAGTCGCACCGGCGAGCACGAGCGAGGCATCGTTCGCCAGCGCGCAGACGAGAGCGGGCGCGAGCCGGTCACACTCGCCCGAGCGGTCTCTCGCAGACTCGGTTGATGCGGACGGTGTAGCGAGACTCTCGTGCGCCCGCAAAGCAGCGCCCGGAGAGTGAGAGAGGGACAGAGGAAGATCAAACCGAGGAGCGGACTGATGAAACCGGGCTCGCCTCAGCCTGCTCACCACCGCGCCTTGAGCTGCTGGTCGCGCTTCAGCAGCGCGCAGAAACGCTACATCGACGTCCTCCAGCGCGCACCCACCCTCAGCGCCCGCCCCAGTCGCACACGGCCGCTCCCTCCCCACCCCGTGTTGCTCGATCTCGCCGCACGACAACCACCAGGGCCGACAACGCTCGGCGCGTCGGAGGAGCTCGTGGGAGAGTCGGGTGCACGCGGTGGAGTGCTTGTCCGGCCCAGCTGTCGGTGCGTCCCCTCTCTCAGCCCGCGCCGCCTTGCGGCTCCAGCCCCGGCCCCTCGCGGCTCAATAGGGCTCGCAAAAGCGAGCCAAGCTAACTCTGAGGCCGCACGCAGAGATGTCGGAGCCTGTTGCGTCAACATCCGCCTCGTCGGCGCCGCCGCCGAGACCGTCGTCGACCGCTCGCCGTCTGCCCGGCGCCTGGGCTCGACCGACATCCTCATCCAGCTCGAGCGCACACCGACGAGTCGACAGAGCGTTCGTGAGCGACGTCGGCGCGCCGGACGGCGGCGGCGGAGCGTCTCGGCGGTCGAGCGGCCGGGCGCTCAAGCGGCCGAGGGCGAGCTCGAGCCTCGACGGCAGCGAGCAGCGAGCGGGCAAGGGCACGTCGCCGACGCGGTGGAGCGTCTATGGCGAGCCACAGCCAGCGGGCGCAGCTCGTACCGGCGTCGAGGCGTCGCCGGACCGAGGGCCAGCGCAGCCGCCACGCGCACAGCCACCCGCGGCGCCGGCCCGGTACGTCGACGCCTCGAGCGTCCTCGCTCCGCCGTCTGAGCACCTCGCCGAGCACCAACCGCCCCCTCGTACCCGGCGCCTGTCGCCTCGCCCCACGACTCGCCTCTTCGCGCCTCGACCCGCCGAGGTGCCTTCCAGCCGCACTCTCGACACACGACGACCTCCTCCTCCTCCGCCAAGACCGCCGCCGTCCGCCTATCCTCAAGCTCCCCATCCTCCCCACTCGCGCGCACCGCGACCGACCACGTCCTTCTCGTCTTCCCTTCCTTCCGCCGCACCAAGTTCGCGCTCGAGCGTGGCAGGCGTTCGGCCTCCCTACCCCGACCCGCAGTCGTCGAGCCAGGCGTCGTCGCACGTCCCGGCGAGCTCCTTTACGCCGTCCTACATCCGCGACCGCTACGCCGCCCCGAGCACCTCGGCACCTCGACCGAGCGCGCCATCGACCCGGCGCCATCGACCCGCGCTCCTCGAGTCCAGGCGAGGTCCAGCGCCGCTCGCGCTCCTGTTTGACGGGCAGGACGACCCTCCAGGCGCGGCTCGACCGCCACCTCGCCCGCCGCCATCAGCGCTCGCGCCGGCGCCGGCGTCGGCGCCAGATCGGCCTCACGTGCCGCCCTCGCTCCTCTTCCTGCGCACGACGGACGCCGGGGCGAGTGAGCGAGCTCGTCGAGCGCGCGAGGAGGCCGAGGCGGAGGAGCATCGGCGGCGCAGCGTCTGGACGGCGGCGGCCAAGGCCAGCAGCGCCGCCGTCGCCCCGACGGCGCCGCCTGTTGCAAGGTCGTCGCAGCCTATGCGCGAGGAGCTGCAGCGAGCACCTCAGCTCGAGCAGGTCGCGCCGGCGTCGCTCTCAGCCGAGGACGAGCGCGAGCTTCGCGCTCTCTTCTCGCCGCCACCCTCGCCTTCGCCCTCGCCGCCACCAGCTCTACCGCCCGTCGAGCCGTCGCCCTACATTCCGCCAACCATGTCGCACCCGCCGCCGTCGGCCGCACCGCAATCGCGCAGCGCGTCGCCCGAGCTCTTCCTCGGCCTCTACGACTCGCCGCGCCAATCTCGCCAGGCGCCACCCTCGACTCGCCCTGTTTCCCCGCCATGTCAGCCATCCACGACGTCCGACGAGCGTGCCGATCGCTTTCGCAGCCGTTCGACACACGTGCTGCGCGCCAACGCCGACGAGCGCTCGTCCACGACCGAGAGCGCAGCTGCCCTCTCGGCCTTCGAGCTCAGCTACGAGCCCGAGGGCTCGCCCGAGCTCGTCATGGGCATGAGCGGCGAGCGCGAGAAACCGTCGAGGCCGGGCGGGCCAGGCGGGACGGGTCCTCCTCGCCGGGCGCAGCAGGCCGCGGCGGCGGGCAAGGGCAAGGGCAGGTGGATGAAGAGGAGGACCAAGGGCAAGGCGTGGACGATGCTCGAGCCCGAGGACACGTGGTGGACGAGGGACCTGGGCGACGAGCGGGCGGTCGAGGCGGGTCCGGGGCAGTCGGGTCGGCGCGCGCTCCAGCATCAAGGGTGCGTCCTCTCTCCCTCTCGATACGCCCGACGCCTGAACTTGCCCTGACACTGTCTCTTTGCAGGTCCGCCGAGCAGTCGCTCGAGCTCACGCTCCGCCAGTTCATCCTCCCGGCGGGCGTCGTCCCGCGCTCGGCGCTCGAGACCGGCCGCATCCTGGTCGACCTGCACCTCACGCTCCACCGCACACACGAGCTCGAGGCGACGTGGTCGATCTCGTGCGAGCGCCAAATGCGCGTCGGCCTCGTCGCTGAGCGGGTCGAGTCGGCCGATCCGCCCTCCCGCACGTTCCGCCTCGAGCACCCGGGCGCCATCCCGCTCCACGTCGACCCGGCCGCCCTCGCTCCGCCAGCACGGTCGCTGTACTTGTCGGTCGCCGTCATGATCGGGCAGGAGCAGCTCGTCGTTCGACAAGTCGTCAACGTCGCCAACCCGTTCCCGCCCTTCTCGGCCTTCCTGCCTTTTCGTCCTCACCCACCCGACCAATCTCGCACCCTCGCCCGTCACGACCTCGCCTCGAGCGGCTCGTCGCCGCTCGTTGCCGGCATCGCGATCGTCCTCGCCGCTCAACCCGTTCCCGACCTCGTACCGCCCACCCCGCTCGACATCACCTCGCTCCTCTCGGCGCGACTCGGCCGGCTCGGGCTGCATCGTCAGGCGCCGAGCGGCGTGTGGGTGCCCGACGGCGTCGCGGTGCGCTCGCCGGCGACCAACGCCATGCACGAGAGGCGCATGCTGAGGCTGGACGGCGGCGCAGAGCGGCCAGCGTTCGACTTTCTCGTGCGTCCCTCTCCTCTCTCCTCTCTCGGGGTACCTCCTGACGTCCTTGTCCTCCCGCTTCGCAGACCAAGGTGCCGCACGCGCCAGGCGAGCTCGTTCGCGTCTTCGCCCATGACTCGGTCGAGGCGACGCGAGCCGCCGTGTCGAGCAAGGACGAGGTGCGTCGCGCTGTCACTTTCTCTGCCTCTCTGGATCGGCACGAGCCTGAGTCCTGACGTATGTCGTCCGTCCGCGTCTCGCAGGAGATCACGCGCTCGTCGATGACGCCGAACGAGAAGCTCCTTGCTCGCATGCAGGTCCGGTGGTGCCTCGTCAACCCGTGCGTCCCTCTCTCTCTCTCTGGCGTATGACAGGATGTAGCCTGACGGGTACGACGAGGCCCTGCAGCTACCCGCCGACCGTGTACCACCGCGAGCGCGCGTGCTGGGTCCACTACGCGCCCCTGATCTCGCGCTTCAACCTGCGCTCGACGCTCGCCATGCACCTCGTGCGACACCTCCTCGCGCACAAGCTCGTCACGCAGCCGCAGCTGAGGGAGATCGTCCGCGCGGTCGATCGCGAGGTCGAGAGGGTCGAGGCGGGCGAGAGGGAGGGGTACGACGACTGGCGAGGGAGGTCTGGCGGGGCTGAGTAGTCCCTCTCGCTCTCTGTTGTTGACATGCATAAATGTTCTGCGTTGCGCCTCGATCCTGTCCCTCGTCCGTCCTCGCCCACCGACTCGTGCCGCCCGTCCCGCTCGGCCCTCCTCGTCGCTCCTTGTCCACCTTCACGCCCGGCTACGACGCTTCCTCTCCTGCCTGTGCCGCTCCCACTCTCCGTCCTCCTCACTGCTGAGACCGCTCCTCTCGCTCGCGCTTTCCCACGCGCTGCCCTCGCCGCCACCGCCGCCGCCGCCAACGCGCGCGTACCGACCCTTGTCCCTCGACGAGGCAGCGCCAGAGCGTCGAGCACGGCCGTGCGGGAGGCTCATTTCGATGTCCTCGCCCCGCCGCCTGAGGAGCTTGCCGTCGCTGCCCATTGGTGCGGCCGCAGAGGCGAGAGGGACGCTGGCGCTCGACGGTCCGCCGGCGCTGCGCACCTCGCGCAGGAGCGCAAAGTAGGCCCAAGCGGCCCAGGCGAGAGGGGCCACGAGGAGGAAGATGGCGACAAGGATGAACTGGCGCGAGGGCGAGGACGTCAGTGCGGGCTTGCGGAAGGAACGGACAAGAAAGAGGAAGGAGACGCACGGTCCCGAGAGCGATTGAGCGAGACTCGGCGACGCTGAAGGTCGCAGAGAGCACGATGGGCGCCCAGACCGTGTACACGAGGCTGAGGAGAGTCGCGAACTGTGGAAAGGGCGAGGTCAGCGTCGGAACCTGCGGAAGGAGGAGAGGCCCAAGCGCACACCGGCAACTGCAAGGGCCATCTTGAGCGTCACATCGTGGTGGTCCCACCGCGTCACGAGCGTCTCGAGGATGCCCAGGACGCCCGAGAGCGCACCGGTGGCGAAAGTCGCGATCGCAAAGACCATGCACGCCGGCGAGTCGAGTTGGTCGTATCCTGTGCGGCACGGACGCGTCAGTGAGGGGCCGCCTTGGTGGAGGGAAAGGAGGGACGCACGGTACGAGTACAGGGTCGACGAGTAGAAGAGCGCCGGGACGCAGACCAACAGCGAGAAAATGGCGGCGCCAAGGGCCGAGCGCGACTGAGTCGAGCAGCAGCAGCCCATGCCTGCGTCGTGCGAGGTGGATTGAGCGCGACGTGAGCGTACGAGGGAGAGCTCGAGACGAGCTCGACGATGCGCGAGCAAGATGCTGCACGGACTTTCCGGCGCGGAGGCGGCTTCGGCGAGCAGGAGGCGGACGGACGAGGAGCGAACGCGCACAGGGGCACCGCCCGGGCGGTGGGCGCCACCGGGCGAGCTGCAGAGCTGTGTTCGTCCTCCTCGACCACCGACAGAGCCGTCCTGCGGCAGTGCGCGACGAGGAGGGAGGGCCGTCTCGCTCGACGCAGTTGGCGCCGCCCAGTCCAGTTCGAAATCGCTCGTTCGCTCCTCTCGCCGTCGCCCAGCTCGACCAGCTCTCGGGATCGACAACTCTACGAAGCGCTCAGCGTCAGAGGTGGAGCACCGCCAGCGCGAGGGCCGAGCTCGAGAGGCCGACGAGGGGCACGAGCCGGCGCGAGGCTGAGCCTGACGTTGTCCAGGTGGAGCGGCGGCCGAAGGGTTCGACGTGGGGAATCGAGGTCCAGCTTGCTCCTTCTCGTCCAGCACACTCTCGCAAAGCTTGACAGCTTGAGACCAGCACGCATCGTGAGTCCTCCCTGTGCACCTTGTCGAGCGAGCGACGCACTGACCCTCTCTCTCCTCCTCGCAGAACCCGCTTCCTCCTGTGCGCCTCCTCCCTCTCGCCCTGCGTCGCCGCCTCGCCTGACCCTTTCCGTCGAGCAGCACCTACCCCCATGTCGACCAACCCCAACACCGCGCTCGCCGAGGCCCAGTTCGCCTCGCTGTCGGACAAGACGGCGTCCGACTTCCGCCAGCAGGGCACGACGTCGGTCGACGACGAGAGCGGCGTGACGGACGGCGGCCTCGGCGAGTTCCAGAAGTTTGGCGCGGGCGTCGAGGTCGGACGGACGGGAGCGAGCGGTGGTGGCGACAACATGGTGCGTCGAGCGCTTGCCTCGAAGGTGGCTAGGAGGGTCGTCGGCGACGTCGGCGCCTCGAGCTTCCTTCTCGGGCACCACCTGACTCACGCCTCTCTCCCCGCAGAACATCCCTCCCGAGCAGGGCGGCAACGCGCGTACCGAGGGCTCGCACGCGTCGCACTTTGACGGCGTCCCGGCCGGCGAGGACAAGGACTCGTGGCTCGCCAAGACGCAGCCGGGCCAGAGTACGTCCCTCTCGTCTCCCTCTCTCTCTCGTCAAGGGTGCCGAGACTGACGACGAGCGCGTACGCAGTCAACCAGAGCGGCAGGTCGAACGAGACGGCGGGCACGATCGACGCGCCCAAGGACGGCAAGCCTCAGCTCGAGGAGCAGTGAGCGGTGCCGCACGAGCGAGGGGGGCAGCCCGAACAGTACATAGCATGACGTCGCAATGCAGCAAAAGCAGTGTCCCGCAGCCTCTCGCTCTCGGTCGTCGCGCTCGAGAGGAAGCGCATCGTGCCTTCTCAAACTCGAACCCGTGCTCGAGCAGCGCTACCCGACCGTCCTGCTACGCCCCTTGCTCGCCGAGCTCCGTACTGCCGCACTCTCGTCCCCTGCCGCTCGCCCTTTGCCCGCGTCGTCCCTCTTGCGCGGCGTCTCTCCCCCGAGACCGAAGCCGTCCGCCCTCGCCGGCGTCGACCGCCCCGCCTCCTTGGCCACCGCACGCTCCCTCTCCCACGCCTCTGCGCGCTCGACGATGAGCGCAGGCAGGGCCTGCTCGCGCTCCCACCGCGGGTCGGGCGCACCGTCACCGCCGTCCTGGCGCTCGAGCCCCGCGTCGTCGCCCGCGAGGAGGAGCACGTCCCACGTCCTCTGCGCGCTCCAGGGCCGCCGCTCGTCGACTCGAGAGGACGAGGTGGTTGCGGGAGGGCCGGCGAGCAGGTCGGCTTCGATTCGGGCGACGCGGTCGGGGATGCTGAGGGCGCTGTGGGCGATGGCGGCGGGGCTCGAGGAAGAGGAGGAGGGTGCGGGGAGGCCGCATTCGGGTATGAGGCGTGAGACGAGGGACTGGAGGGTTGCGAGGCGGGTGTGGAGGATCGGGAGCTCGGTCTCGAGGCTGTTGCGCGACGAGGACAAGGGACAGAGTCAGGTCGGATCGAGTCGAGGCGCGCTCGAATACAGAGAGAGTCACAGAGCGCACCGTGTGAGGTACTCGGCCGTCGGTGCGGGAAGCGCTTGACGCGCGGCGCGCTGCTGCGCCGGGTCCGACAGCGTGTGCTTGGCGCGCAGGTCGGCGACGAGCTGGGCGTTGCGGCGGTTGAGGCCTGTCCAGTCTAGGATGTCAGGGGCGGTGTCCGAGGAGATAGAGAGAGAGCGCGAACGACGCACGAAGGAGGTCGCGGCGCAAGAGGGCACGCTCGGACGAGAGGCTCGAGAGCTTGTCGGTGAGGGCGAGGAGCGAGAGCGAGAGGGCGTCGCGGCGGCGCAAGAGGGTGGTCAGGGCGCTGCGTGGCGGTGAGAACGTTTTGTGAGTACGATGACAGTGCAAGGAAGGATGTAGAGGGGCGTACAGCTGGTCGGGCGACGCGAGAACCGACGGCGAGAGGGACGAGAGGTGGGTCGAGACGAGGTGCGACTGGTCAAGACTGCGGGCAAGGGTGCGCCTATCAGGGTCGTCTGGGGATGCGGCTCGGTAGGGAGGGGACGCACGCTCGTTGGACGCCGTCCTGGAGGGCGTCTTGCGCTCGTTCTCGCGCGAGTTGACCTTGGAGCGACGCGAGGCGGGTCTCGAGGTCGCGCTCCCTTGAGCGAATGGCGTCGGGCGAGTGGTCGGGCGTGCGCTCGTCTTCGAGTTGGCGCAGGCGTTCGCGCTGTTCGAGGCGAGTGTGGGCCTGGGCGAGTTGAGTGCGGAGGTGCGAGTTGGTCGACAGGGCGGCGGCGAGAGGCGACACTGGGGGCGAGTTCATGGCTGTAGGGGTGCCCGAGTCGGTGCAGCGGATGCACTGTAGCCTGGCTGGACTGGCTCGAGTCGTGGGACGAGAGCGGGAACCCCGCGGCCGGTGGCCCAGGAGCGACGACGACGACGAGGCGGCGACCGACTGGCCTCAGTCCGCTCCCTCACCTCACAAGGTCCGTACTCGCTCGCTGTCCTGCCCACAGTACTCTACTGACGACTGCCTGTCCACCGATCCCACTCTCGCCTCGCCCCGTGCCATCGTCGCCTCGCCGTTCCCCTCGCCTCCCCCCCCGCTCATCCGCACCCACCTCGCACCCACCCGCCTTGCACGCACCGCCCTGTTGCCGCCACGCACTCGCCTACCCCTCGAGCAGCACCACCCACCGCCCACCATGCAGTCCGAGTACGACCTCCTGTTCAAGCTCCTCCTCATCGGCGACTCGGGCGTCGGCAAGTCGTGCCTCCTCCTCCGCTTCGCAGACGACACCTACACCGAGTCGTACATCTCGACCATTGGCGTCGACTTCAAGATCCGCACCATCGAGCTCGAGGGCAAGACGGTAAAGCTCCAGATTGTGCGCACCCTCTCCCTCTCCCTCTCCCTCTCCCTCTCCCTCTCCCTCTCTCCTTCGTCTGTGTCCCTCCCTCACTGACCCCGCCCGCCCGACCGCCCGCAGTGGGACACGGCCGGCCAGGAGCGCTTCCGCACCATCACGTCGTCGTACTACCGCGGCGCGCACGGCATCATTGTCGTGTACGACGTGACGGATCAGGACACGTTCGCCAACGTCAAGCAGTGGCTCCAGGAGATTGACCGCTACGCGTGCGAGGGCGTCAACAAGCTCCTCGTCGGCAACAAGTCGGACCTGACGACCAAGAAGGTCGTCGAGTACTCGGTCGCGAAAGAGTTTGCCGACCAGATCGGCGTCTCGCTCCTCGAGACGTCGGCCAAGAACGCCACCAACGTCGAGCAGGCCTTCCTCACCATGGCAAAGCAGATCAAGGACCGGTCCGTCCACCTCTCTCCGTGTCCCTCTCGCTCGCGTCGAGTCCACTACTGACCTGTTCTCCCTCGCGCGCAGCACGGCAGCAAGCGCGCCCGCGGCCGGTGGACCGGGCAAGGCGCCCGTCAAGCTCTCGGGCGGCGCTGCCGTCAACCAGCAGCAGCAGGGCGGCTGCTGCTGAGCCATCGGCGCGCCTCGTCAGCCTCGACCGGACCCTCTCGACGGACTCTTTCGCCACCCTCTCTCGCCCTTCTTGACGGCCTGCGTCCCCTCTCTCCCCTCATACCCCATCTGAGCTAGCTACCTCTCCGTTGTCGCCTCGTTCCTTTGCCCCTCCTTCCCTCAGACCCCCTCTGTACCCACTTGTTTTCCTGCCGACGAGCGAGGCTTTGTCGAGAGTCGCTGCCGCGCTGCCGAGCCACAGCGAGTGTGTCGGGCTGGCTGTGTGAGTCGAGAGAGCGCGCCTTGTCTGGTAATGCGGCCGGCCATAGCTGTCGTCGCCGCCTGTTGGCTCGCCTCGCGCTCTCGACCTCTCGCACCTCACCCGCTCGCACCCCGAGGCCACCGTGTGAGTCCCCTGCAGCCTCCTGTCCTGTCCTCGAGCTCGACGCGAGCACGCTCCACCACGCGCAAGCCCTCGGTCGACCGCCGTCGCCGCACTCCGCCCCCACCTCCCGTCCTCCCGCCCTCGCTCAACGCGACCACCAGGCCTCTTGAGCGCGTGCAGCGCGGCTCCCTGTCGTCTCAAGGACTTCGAGGGACCGCACGACCAGGCGGCGTGCGGACAAGAGGGCGAGACGAGGCGCGCTTGCGTGTGTTCCCCCGAGGGCGATGACACGGCTCTCGCGCCTCGCTCGTCGTGGGCGCGTGGGACGGCCACGAGCGGGCTCAACAGGGGTCCTGGTGCACTTCAGGGCACGCACACTGACCTCGGGTGCGACTTTGGAAACAGCCACCGCCGCCTCTCTGGTCCCCGCCTCCCTCATCAGCCGACCCAGGTGCGCCCCTCGTTCCTCGCCCTTTCCGTGCCTCTTTCGCCCCTTCTTTACGACAAGGACACTGACTGTCTCGATTCGCAGACCTCTACCCGCTCAGCAGCACCCGCATCTACCATGGTCCGCTCCAAGTTCAAGGACGAGCACGTCTTTGGTGCGTCGACCAGGCCCCTCGTCACGGCTCGGCGCGCACGACCACCTCACTCACTCTTCTGCGCCCACCTTCGCCCCACACAGAGAAGCGCAAGGCCGAGGCAGAGCGCATTCGCGCCAAGTACTCGGACCGCATCCCGGTCCGTCCCCTCTCCTCCTCTCCTCTCTTCTTTCCGCGCACCTCCTGACCCTCGCTCTTTCGCTCCAGGTCATCTGCGAGAAGGCCGACAAGACCGACATCCCCGTCATCGACAAGAAGAAGTACCTCGTCCCCGCCGACCTCACCGTCGGGCAGGTGCGTCCCACACACACTCCCTCTCTCGTCCCTCTTCCTCACGAGCTGACCCTCGAGGACACACCCACAGTTCGTCTACGTCATCCGCAAGAGGATAAAGCTCGCGCCCGAGAAGGCCATCTTCATCTTTGTCGACGAGGTCCTTCCGCCGACGGCCGCCATGATGAGCATGATCTACGAGGAGCACAAGTGCGTCGGCGCCGCTTCCCTCTTCCTCGTCTGCCCCGCATCGTCTCGAGTGAACTGACTGGGTCGACGGCATGTTGCGCAGGGACGAGGACGGCTTCCTCTACGTGACGTGCGTCCTCCCTTTCCTCCTCTCGCATCTCCCGGCCTTTCCCTCCTTTCTCTTCCTCCCCCCTCTCTCACTTTGTCCTACCTCTCCCCACCCCCTCGTTCCTCCACCGCCCTCGCTCTCGCCACATCCACGCTCACCAAACCTCGACTAACTCGTTCTTCTCCCTCTCGCCCTTGCGCAGCTACTCGGGCGAGAACACGTTCGGCTCGGCATTCGAGGAGATCTAGGCGTCCTCCCGCCGTCGTCTCAACCTCACCTCGCCCTCGCGCCGGCGTCGAGCTCGCCACTTGGCCTCGTGCCGCCCAACGACTCGCCCGTCTTCCTCCTCCTCGAGTACCCCCCTTTTCGCGCTTCGCCCCGCTCTGCCTTTCGTCCTCCCCTTTTCTAGCCCCCACCTAGTTCCCCCTCACTCGAGCGTATCTCCCCCTCCCTTGCTCTTCCTCCCTCTGCCTGTACTTGTGCGCCGCCTCGCCCGGACTTTTCTCTCTCTCGCGCTCTCTCGACTGTCGACTGCTCGCCTTTGAGCCTCGTGTGTGCACTGTGAGTTTCCTCGACCTGGACCGACAGTCTGCGCAGGACAGCGAACGCGAGCGAGTGAACAAGCGCGAGCGTGAGAGCGAGAGGACCGTGCGCAGGAGAGCGGGCCTCGTCGCGAGCCCTCGAGAGAGGACGGTTCGCCCCAAGCTCGACAACGAGCTGTGTCGCGAGCGGGCGGTGCTGTCGCGCTGTGCGGGAGCACGAGGAGGAGAGCATGCCGTCGAGGAAAGGCGAGGGCCGGCGAGAAGGCCGACTCGATGCTGCTCGGACGACGCTCGCCGGACGGGCTCGAGGACCGTGCCTGCTCGTGGTGGACGGCAGAAGAGCGGTCGCAGCTCGCCGAGAGGATCCTTGGGCCGTGAGAGGCGGTCGAGCGCTCGACAGCGAGAACGCTCGAGCCCTCGGCCGCCCCGCATCCCGCTCGCGGCAGCAGCGAGTGCAGCTCGTCGTCGAGCTTTGAGCGAGGCATAGCTTGACGACGAGCGGTGCGCACGAGAGAGGTAGAGAGCGGGCAAGCTTCGAGGACTGAGCGGCGCTGAATCTCGTTCTCGCTCTCGCTCTCGCTCTCGCTCGCGAGCTCGACGACGTGCGCGTGCGGGAACGCGAGTGCAACAATGCAGAACGAGAGCTGGGGCAACATATGAGGATCTACAGACCTGCTAGTAGGACAAGGAGGAGGAGAAAGTCGCTGCTCTACCACGTCGTCGGGCCGAATCCCTCGGGCGGCGCAGTCTTGAGCGGGAGCCCCGCCCAGTCGGCGGTCTCGGTAAAGACATTGTTACCCCACCAATTGAGCGCTGCGAGATCAGGGCAGGAGAGAGTGTCAGGTCGGGCCGACGAGAGCAGTCGAACGAAAAGGGAATCAAGCGACGCACAGATTGTCCCATTTTTCGGCAGCTGGAGCGTGAAGAAGATGACGAGGGCCGAGAGGATTGTGCCTGCGTCGAGACCGGCCGACAGGATAAAGTTGTACTTGCTCCACCACCGGAAATGCCGCCGACGGACGATGAACTCTGCCGAGGCGGGCGCAAACTCGTCAGGACTCGGAACGGAGGAATCGAGGAGAGGTCGACGACGCACGGAAGATGAAGCCGACGAAGAACCAGGACGAGTAGTTGATGCCGGTCGCCGGCGGGATCAAGGTGAGGCCGGCGAGGGCAACAGGAGCGTTGATGTGGCCGACCCACGACTGGCGCCATCTACGGCTCGCGAGCCACGTGAGGAGGGGCAAGATCGCGCCGATGAGCATGGCGTAGAGTATGCCGTTGTAGTAGTCGCCGTGGTTGAACTGTCGAGCGGGACCGACGAGACCCCTGTGGACGAGCCCGAGTTAGCGACGGCGAGCGAGGGCGCAAAAGGAGCGAAAGGGACGGACCAGATGATCGAGTTGGAGAAGTAGGTTTGCGTGTATGGGCAGATCAAGCGCGCCGACTGGTCGGGAGCGCAAAGATCGGGCACGGCCGACATGAGCCAGCGCTTGACGCCGACCTGGACGAACGCGGTGACGAAAGTCGACACGATTTGGACTGAGGGGAGGGAGGAAGCTCGTCGGCGAGATTCACTCGGCGCAGGTAGAGAGGAGGACGCACCCGTGAAGGTAGCTCGAGGCGGGATCTTCATGTAGTGGCCGAGCTTGAGATCTTGCACGAACAGCTGGCCGAGGTTGAGGACGTTGGTGCCGTACAGCTTGAAGAGCTGGCGACGAAGAATGTGTGAGCGGATGTACATCGGCTGACAGGGGCGGGCAGAGAGGCGGGAGGAGCGCGACGCACCATGTTGCCGAGGGGAAGGCCGGGAATGATATAGCCGCCGACGAGCTCGACGATGAGGTTGATCGCGACCTGCGGACGCTCGGCGTGAGCTCGAGACCTTCACGAGCGTCCACCATCGACTGAAAGGGGGGCGGACCTGGTAGCTCGTCATGGCGAAGACGTAGCAGGACGGGAGCAAGTAGACGAGGCCCATGGCGATCGCCACGAGGACAGACCACACGGGCATCTCGGTCGGCCAGCACTGCAGGCAAGGGCATGTCAGATCTAGACTATGAGTGCCTGACAGGAAGAGGAAGAAAGAGACGCACCGCGACGGTGACGATCGTGAGGGCGACCGAGACGACGAGGAAGGCCAAGTACCACCAGTCGGGGACCTCGGGGTAGACGAGCATGAGGCGCATGTGGACGTCGACCTTGTCGGTCCGAGAGCGCTTGATGCGCTCCAGGATGTCGGGCCCATGATACAGCGCCGTGTGGACGATGACGGCGGTCGCGAGCGCGAAGCCGACGGCGTACGCGCCGGCGTACGCGATAGGGAGGAAGAGCTGCGAGTACTCGTGGTACGCCGTCTCGTTCAGGCGCATCGCCGCAGTGTCGACGACGCGGTCGATGTCGTACGAGGCGCCGAATCGGTCGAAGACGCCCGTAGTCGAGATCGGGAGGTAGGCCGAGTTCCACACCTGCAGAGACAGGATATCAGTACTCTTCCGACTGATGGTCCTCAGGCGAGAGAGGGACGCACGTTCGAGTAGTACATCGCCGGCGTAGCGATCCAGAAGATGGCGACGAATCCGACAAAGACGTTGACCTCGGCCCACCACGGCACGACGAGCGGCGAGATGATGTACGAGATCTGGCTCCAGTCAAAGGTGATGAGGCCCATGCCGAGGCCAGAAGAAACGCCGAAGAGCTGGTTGACGACGAGGTTGTCTGCGAGGGCGGGAGGGCAAGGTCAAGGACCGGTCGAGGAGGACAAGGGCAGGTCGGCTCGACGCACTCGGCGCGATCCAGCACACCCACGAGAACGCCGATAGTGCGACAAAGATGAAGCCTGTGGCAGGAAGAGGCTTTAGTCGAGGCGCGCAGAGTCGGCGAGAAGGGAGAGAGAAATCTGGACGGACCCGGGAACCAGTACCAGACGAACGCGCCCGCGAGGATATAGAGGAAGAAGCGGATGCGCGACGGGCCCCGCTCCTCGTCTTCTGACTCGGCGTGGAGCGTGTTGAGCAACGTGCAGAAGACGAGGTTTTGAGGCCAGACGAGGGACGCCGGCCAGACGACGAAGCGGCGGCAGAGCCCGCCCGCGCCAAAGCCGATCATTTGCGTCGTCAAGATGAGCATGATGTCGAACCCGACAGGCTGGTACTGGCCGTAGCCCTTCTCGGCGGCGAGGCTGTAGTTGAGCCCGGGCGCGGCCGCCGTCGACAGGTTGGCCATGATGACGAGGATCGTGTGCTCCTTGATGTTGAACGGGCCCGGGTTGACGCCGATACGGTCGGGTAAACCGAGACGGCGGAGCCACCTTGGCGTCGAGACCGTCTGGAAGGGCAGGAAGCGCGCGAACGCCTTGCCGATCGGGTACGAGAGGACCTGCGTGATGATGGGCGTGACGAGGGGCGCCGGGTACCGCAAGTTGAAGAAGCAGTTGACGGCCGAGATGACGATGCAGAACGTGAGGCCGATGACCCAGCTGCGGAATGTGAGGACGGGCATGTCCGGGTCGTCGTAGTTGGACACGCTCGCTCGGACCTCGGGATACGGCGAGTCGTCCTCGACGAACGAGCCCTCCTCGTCGACGTCCGTGTACGGCACGTCGTGGCCGAGCTCGGCGGCGGCAATCATCTTCTGCTCGGCCGTCGTCGCCAGCCGGAGCGGCTCGCCCATCTCGTTGAGCATGATGGCCTGGCCGTTCTCGTCGACGACGTACCGCACCGCCTGGTCCGCCCACCCGGACGATGCGGCATCGCCCTTGTCGAGCGCGCTCTCGGCGGTGCGCCTCGACGCCTCGCGCCGCAGGTCCTCGTCGTACGGGTTGCCGACGACGTGGGTCGGGCTGCCCGACGACTGCCAGCTGCCGCGCTTGCGCGGTCCCGGCTGCGGCTCTGGGCTCGACACCTCGAGCGGCGGCGTCGCGCGACCGCCGGCTTGCACCTGCTGGGCGTAGGCTGCGGCCGGCGAGATCGGGAGGGCCTCGTCGACCGGGTCGAGCGCGGGCGGGCGAGAGAGGCCCGTCGCAGGCGCGTTCTCGGATGGCGAGGCGGTCGAGGGAGGCACAGCGGTCGGCGGGGCCGAGGCGTAGGGCGAGAAGGCGAACTGGAAGGGCGAGTAGGGTTGCTGAGGGGAAGAGGCGGAGAAGGGCGTGAAGGGGCTGGTCGTCGTCGTGCTGCCGGCGCCTTGTACCGCCTCGCCGGTGCCCGGCCGAGCGAACGAGAACATGCCGACGTCGTCGTCGTCGTCGTCGTCGTACTCGTCGTTGTAGCCCTCGTCGACCCAGCGCTCAGCTGTGCCCGCCGAGGTCACAGGGCGACTCGTACGCGGCCGCGCCGCCGTGTGCGGTCGCTGATCGCCGGCCGACATCTGCAGATACAGCGAGAGTCAGCACGGGCGTCTGAACGGGCGTCGGCGCTGCAGCTGCTCTCGCCGCCCCGCGAGTACAGCTCGCCGCTAGGCTCGCCAGCGTGCGCTTAGAGGTCCAGAGGGGCACCGATTAAGGCTGGTAGTCGACTCACGGATAGACAGGCGCTGGCAGAATGTGCCCGGCTGGGTGGAGGTGGGCCGACGGTGAATGGCGATGAGGCGAAGGAGGCGACGAGAGGCTGGCGAGGAGGTTGAAGCGGCGCGGCTGGACGGGCTGGACCTTGGGCAACTGCAGCAGCGAGGCAGCAGCACAGCTGTGTACGTCTCTGACCAGGTGTGGCGGCGAGCGAGGGCTTGCCTGCTCGGGCGTGTGGCCTCGTCCTCGCGGAGTTGGTGGGCGCGCGCTTCGCTCCGATCGCCTCGTTCGCACCTCTCTCGCTTCTGTCTGCTCCCTCGGCTGCTTCGCCGAGCGCTTTCCCTCGACACGCGAGCTCAGCTGCCGCAACGCGTCGCTCTCAACCGCTGCCCCGAGGACCAAGCTGTCTCGTTCGAACCGCTCGCTCGTCCCCCTCCTCTTCCGGCGAGCCAAGCATGTTCTCTCGAGGTCCAGGCAAGCGCTTCTTCTGCTCGGCCGCGACGACTATCTCGCTCTCGTCGTCGGCAGACGAGAGAGGTGAAGAAAGGACAGCATTACAGCAAAAGGTGGGCGTAAAGGACTCGTCAAAGGCGTGAGGTGTTCGGGGAGGTGCGCGTCGTGCTGGAGCGGCGAGGGCGTGAAATGAAGTGTCGGGAGGCGTGTAAGGAGGGAGACAAGTGCGTCGATAGGGGCGAAAGGCTGTGCGGGCAGGCGAGTCAGGGCTCTGCCCTCCGATCTGCTCGAGAAACGAGGACGCACGTTTACTGGGCCTGGTTCGGGTCAGCCGTCTCCGAGTTGCCGCTGTAGTGGCCCCAGCGCTCCTCGAGCTGCGCGCAGGGAAGGAGCGTCAGTCGAGGCTCGAGACGAGGCAGGAGAGGGTTCAAGAAAGTGCGACGAGGACTCACGTCGCGCTTGGCGGCCTGGCTCGCGTCGGCGTCCTCCGAGTTGCCGCTGTAGTGGCCCCAACGCTCCTCGAGCTGCGCACAGGATAGGAGCGTCAGTCGAGGCTCGAAACGAGGCAGGAGAGGGTGCAAGAAAGTGCGACGAGGACTCACGTCGCGCTTGGCGGCCTGGTTCGGGTCAGCCGTCTCCGAGTTGCCCGAGAACCGGCCCCAGCGCTCCTCGAGCTGCGCGCAGGAAAGGAGCGTCAGTCGAGGCTCGAGACGAGGCAGGAGAGGGTGCAAGAAGGTGCGGCGAAGACTCACGTCGCGCTTGGCGGCCTGGTTCGGGTCAGCCGTCTCCGAGTTGCCCGAGAACCGGCCCCAGCGCTCCTCGAGCTGCGCGCAGGAAAGGAGCGTCAGTCGAGGCTCGAGACGAGGCAGGAGAGGGTGCAAGAAGTGCGACGAGAACTCACGTCGCGCTTGGCGGCCTGGCTCGCGTCGGCGTCCTCCGAGTTGCCGCTGTAGTGACCCCAGCGCTTGGCCTGCTGCGACGAGTCGGTCGAGGCGGTCGCCGAGTTGCCCGAGAAGCGTCCCCAGCGCTTGGCGACCTGGCTCGAGTCGGTCGAGTTGACGCTGTTGCCGCTGAAGCGACCCCACCTCTGCTCCAGCTGTCGACGCACATGAGTGGGTTAATGAAGGTCGTCCCGTAGTAGGACAGACGAGGGCAGAGAGAGCGGGACGCACGCTGCGCTCCTCGACGGCGACCGGGGCGGCGGTGACCGAGGCGATGGCGACAGCGGCGAGGGCGAGGGCGGAGAACTTCATGACGGGCGTGAGGCGGAAGGTCGTGAAAGAGTCGAGGTCGTGAGAGGTCGTGCGGGTGCACGAGAGAGCAGCAGTAGCTTGGCGAAAGAGGTAGATGGGGAGGAGAGCGAGAGCTGTGGGCGCAGCCAGATGATGAGACCGGTCGACTCTCCGCAGGGTGCGCGCGCGCGTGGGCACAAGGGGTCGAGCGAGCCGAGCGGCCTCCGGTCAACCCTCGTCGAATTCTCGGGCCTGCCTGGATGCGGCCGCTCTTGCTGGATTGCCCTGGCCGAGTCCGACGTTGTTGCGCACTGCGCCGAACTCTGTACGACGCCACGCAGCCGTTGAGAGCGAACCTTCTCAGAGCTCCACCTCGGCCACCTCGACCAACGACGAACGTTTCCTGTCTGCCGCGCGAGCCCCTTGTCCCGGCTGTCCTTCCGGCCGGACGCTCCCGAGCTCACTTTGCTCCGCCCGCTCGTCGTCCAGGCTCGTCCAGCCCCCCTTCCCCTCGTCCTTCTCCCCTCGAAACCATCTTCCGCCCGAGTGGCAAACACGCCCGGCTGCCGAGCTACGTACGACATGTCAACCTGACGCGCCCTCGCGCGCGGCTGCGCGTCTCTGCCCCTTTTTGTCTCGCCTCGCAGCGCATCGTCAGACACGTTTCTGGCTGCAGATCCGTGTCTGAGCGTTTTCTTCGCCGCTCGCGAGAGAGTCGCTGCCGTCTGTCTGCTCGCTTGGCAAGGGAGAGAGCACCTTGGCCAGGAGCACGCGCAAGATCTTGACATTGCGTGGGCCCGGAACTGCATCGTTGCAGTCGCTCTCGGCCGCCGCAGCTTTCCTCGTTCGTCAGATAAACTCGCCCCGGGCGCTCTCGTCGCTTCCACGCGACGAGTCCCGCTCGACGGTCGATGCGATTGCAACCTCCCCGAGGACATGCCCGTCACTCGAAAGCTTCGCCCTCGCCGTTGTCTCGCCCGCATTCCTGCTCGTCTCGACTTTCAGCGCAGCAGGCCTGATGCCATTGTGCCCCGCTCACGATGCGCACGATTGATGCATCGAGTCGGCCAAGAACGCCGTCGTCCTCGTACTGTAGACGACGAGGACGACACGTGGCGAGAGGTCCGTGTGACGAGCAGCTGTGACGGGCCGACGCAGGCACGTCGACGCCGACCCGGAGCTGCAGGTCGTCGAGTGCGGTCCTGTGCATCGTGCTGGGCTGTCCGTGTGCGGCGCTCGGGCGGTGAACAACGTCGGCATCGTCTCGACCCGCTCGACTTCTGGCATTCAGGATCGCGACTGCGGCCGCAGCTTCAAGCTCTTCGAGCACAAGGGCCGCGGCGTAAGTTACATAACCTCGCTCTCCGGCATGCATGGCGAACGCGGTTGCTGTCCCTCGCGCCGGGATCGCTCGAGCCGCCGTCGCCCGGGCCGTCGCTCGCTTCCTCCGCTCGAGCATGACAGCCTCGACCTCATCTCGCTCGGCGTCACACTCGCTCTCGCTCTCTGCATGGCACGCACGGACGAATGGCGAGAGCGAGACCTTGTCCACTGAACTTTGACGAGCCGGCCAAGGGCGCAGAAACTCGATCGCGTGCCACGACCACGGGTCGGTGCCGCACGCTCCGCACCTCACGCGAGCGACGAGGCGCTCACGGTCGAGGGCCGAGCTCGGTTTGTACACCCGTCGCAGCTGCAGCGAGCCGCATCGAAAAGTCGACGTAGTCGGGAAGCCGAACTCGACCTTCTCAAGTTGAAGCTCATCGAACCGACTCGGCTTCGATCATGCTCGCTCTCGATTCTCGAGACCGGCTCGCGAGGCAGAAAAGAAGGAGACGAAGCGAGTTACATCGTTGCGTTGGCGAGGGGAACATCGAGGGGACAAAGTTGGGAAGCTAGTCGAGAGAGGGGGGGGGGGGGAGAGAGAAGGAGAGAGAGAGAGAACGACGACGACGAGAGATGCGAGAAAGCGGCGGTCCCTCCTCCTCACCGCTTGCCCTTGACCTTGGCCTTGGCGCCACTGCCGCCGCCCGACGACTTGCCCTTCTTCCCGCGCCGGTCGTCGTCCGAGCTGTCGGCGTCGCGCCCTACTCCGCTCGCCTTGCTCCGCTCCTTCTTCTCGAGCCGCTCCTCGGCCTCGCTCCACTCCTCGCCCGAGTCGCTGAGCGCCGCCGAGCCCGAGTCGTCGTCAGACCCGCCGCTGAACTCCGACTCGTCGGAGCCGTACGCCGACTCCTCGGACGCGTCGGACGAGGCGGCGAACTCGGAGCCCGACTCGGATCCGTCCGACGAGCCTGCCTCCTGCGGTCGAGGGGATTGGGAGGAGAGGTCAGTACGTGCGGCTCGGGAGAAAGAGGGGAAGGCACGCGACGAGGAAAGAGAAAGGAGGGGACGCACACCCTCCTGCTCCATGAGGAAGCCCCAGCCGCCTTCCTTGAAGAACTCGTACGGGTCGTCGTTGACCGTCTTCATGATCGCCTGCCAGTTGAGGTTGACCGGGCCCTCGGAGAAGGGAATGTCGACCGAGCTGTGCGAGGGCGAGAGAGGGCGAGGCGAGGCGAGAGTGGGCAAGGCAAGATGGTCAGTCCGAGACGCTCGTCGTCGACTGCGAGCCCGACACAGAGAGAGAGAAAGTGTGGGCGCACTCGAGCCACTCCTTGACGTTGTCGAGCTGGTTCGACGGGATCGTGTTGATGTGGACGGGCGCTCGCGCAAAGTCCTGGAAGACAAAGACGAGGTCGAAGTTCTTGAGGCCGTACTGGACGCGCTCGAGGTGCGCAATTTCGATCTCGGCGAGCGTGAGGACGAGGAACGGCGGCTCGGTGAGGAACACGAGCGTGTCGGTCGTCGGCTGGAGGAGGACGTTGGACCGGAAAGGGACGCCCTGGAAGCCGAGCTCGCGGAACGGGACGTCGACCTCGATGCGGCCGTTCGACTGCGAGTGGACGAGGGTGAGGGAGGGAGGGAGGGCAAGAGGGAGGGAGAGGAAAGAGGAGGAGAATCGTCAGGACGGCCGCTCTCGAGGAAGGACGGCGACCACGAGGAGGACGAGGGGACGCACCGCCTCGGCGATCTTGTCCGAGAACGCCTTGAAGTACTTGTTGAGGTCCATGCGGCGCTTGCGCTCCTCCTGCTCGGCCTCGAGCTCGTCCTCGTCGTGGTAGTTGCGCTTGCGCTTCTTGTTGCCCGTCTCGTCGAACGACGCGTCCGACACCTCGCGGAAGAACTGGACGTCCTTGGCCTTCTTCTTGCCGATCATGATGGGCGACTTGAGGTGGATGTGCAGGACGACGATGAGCTCGTTGTCGCACGGCTGGAACAGGAGGTGCTTGATGTTGCTGAACAGGATGTCTGCGAGGCGAGGGACACGGTCAGGAACACGGCGCTCGCTCGGGTCGAGGAGAAGGACGAGGAGTAGCGGGACGCACCGATCTTCTGCTCCTGCTTGACCGACGACTGGTAGCGGATGCCGTTCGAGTGGATCTCGACGTCGCCCGACTGGCGCTTGCCGTCGAACGACGGCCGCAGCTGCACCTCGGTCAGGCGGATAGGGCGCTTGCCTGCGAGAGGACGAGGAAGAGGAAGGAAGAGGGAGCGGGTGAGTCTCGGCGAGCAACGGCGGCGAGAGGGCGAGAGGACAAGGACGCACCCCTGGTCTCGACGAGCTTGTCCTGCTCGACGACGTCGGCGAGCTCCTTGCGCTCGTTGTCGCGCTTGACGGCCGCCTTCTTGAGGTCGGTGATCTCCTTGTGCAGCTCGGCGTACCGGAACGAGTCGGTCGAGCGGTACGTGACGCCGCGGATGAAGGTCGCGCTCGGGTCCTCGAACGGCGTGTCCTCCTTCTTGCCCGTGATGGCGCCCGGCGTGACGAACATGAAGCGCAGGACCGTGTAGTCGCCCTCCTCCTGCTTGATGACGCTCTTGAGCGTGTTGACGTGGAACGGGACGGCGTAGCCGTTGATCGGCAGGATGATGGTCAGGCGACGCGAGTCGACGACGATCTGTGGAAGGGCGACAGGGCGGCGGCGAGAGGGAGAAGCATCGGGGACGAGAGGCGGGAAGGTGCGCGACGAGGGTGCGCGACGAGGCGGGACGGCGACAGCGTGCGGATGACGTGGTTGAGGAGAGAGAGGGGAGCGATGGGCGAGGAGGACGACGAGGAGCGGCGGGGAAGGCGAGGGGCGGGGCGAAAGAAGAGGTCAACTTCGCCTCGAGGATGACGAGAGACGGCGACGGCCGCCCGGGACGAGAGGAGAGAGGGAACAGGGGACGCACCTTTTGCGACGTGACGGCCTCGGGCAGCTGCGAGTCCTTGACGTACGACTCGAACCTCCTCCACTGCTTCTCGCGGTTGGCGCCGCCCTGGCCGCCCTCGCCGCTGAAGCGCTCCATGCCCTCCTCCTGGCGACGCGTCGCGAGCTCGCGCTGGTGGTGCTTGCGGCGGTTGATGGCGTCGGCATCGATCTCGCGGTTCTCGTTGCGCAGCTTGGACTTGACGATGGCGGTCGGCGCCGTGTTGCGCCGCGAGGGCGCCTCCTTGGCCGCCGCCTTGGACGGCTTCTTCTCGTCGTCCTGCGTGAACCGCCGAAGAGCTTGAGTCAGTCTGCGCTCGTCGGGACGAGGTCGCGACGGACAAGGAGAGAGAGCGCTCGAGGACGCACCTCCATGTAGAACATGACGTCGTCCTTGCCCTTCATGCCCTCGCTGAGGCACTTTGCGCCGTCCTTGCCGACCTGGACCGTGTCGACGAGCGAGACGGCGTACGTCGCGCCGCTCTTTTTCGGGTCGGGGATGCCGTTGAAGCCGAGCGTGAGGCTGAAGATCATGTCGGCCTTGATGACACGCGAGCCCTTGGCCGTGAGCGGGTACGCCGAGTCGCGAAACTCGAGGCCCATCTGCGACACGAGGAGGGAGGATGTCAGGGACGAGGGGACACGGCGAGGGGCGCGCAAAGGGGGCCAGGGAAGAGAGAGCGGGGGACGCACGCCAAAGCCGGCCGTCTTGGCAAAGTAGGGGAGCAGGTCGGCGCGGTCCTTCTCGATCTTGTCGACGACCTTCTGGTACACGTCCTTGCACGCGGCGCCGTCCTTGAGCTCGCCGAGGGCAAACTTCTGAAGCTCGACGAGGAACAGGTAGTTCTTCTCCTGGTCGGCCGACGGGTCGATCATGAAGGTGCGGCCGACGTTGGAGCAGTACGACTTGTACCGGATGCCGAGCGAGCACAGGATGACTCCCGCCTTGAGGCGCTGGTCGTCCGTCTGCGCCGACGACTTGAGGTCGTAGTTGCCGCCCGACTGGATGATCGGCGAGTAGCACCAGTCGCCGTAGCCCGTCTCGAACTGCAAAACCGCTCGAGTCAGTCTCGTCGCCGGCAGGGCGAGCGGCAGACGCAAGGAGAGAGAGAGCGCGGGACGCACGCCGTCGCCGAGCTTGAGGCCCTTCCAGAACTTGCTGTCCTCGAGCTTGGCCTCGATCTGCTCGCCGAGCTGCTCGTGCGTCACCTTCTTGCCCTCGTCGATGTAGCCGCTCATGGCGTCGCTGAAGTGACTCATGAGCTTGTTGGTCATGACGGCGGCGTTGCGCTCGTTTTGCTGCCGCGGGCCAAAAAGGGGGGTCAGTGCGCGGTCGAGAGGGTCGAGACGGCGACGGGGAGAGAGAGCGAGAGGAGAGGGGACGGACAAGCTCGTCGGCGTCCTTGACGGCGAGGAGGGTCGAGACGCCGAGGGCGACGTCGACCTCCTTGATGTCCTTGCCCGAGCCCGAGAGGACGGCGTTCCACTCGTTGACGAACTTGCCGACCATCTTGTCCTTGGGCAGGGTGCCGACCTTGTTCTGCGAGGGTGCAAGACGAGTCAGGGGTACGTCCAGGGGGGACGAGGGACAGGGAGAGGGAGACGACGCACGCCCTCGCCGATCGTGTCGATGACCTGCTCGAACAGCTTCTTGTTCTCGGCCTCGTCCTTGGTGCGCGTCAGGATCTCGACCTTGACGGGCTTGTCGACGCCGGTCGGCGCCTTGAGGAGCGGCTGGAGGAGCTTGGCTGTGTGCGGGCAGGCGTGGACGGGGAAGTGTGAGCTCGACTGGGCGCGAGAGAGTAGGGCCTAGAGGGGGAGGAGGGACGGACCCTTGGACGACGAGACGACAAAGTAGACGGTGCGGTCGGTGAGGAGCATGAGGGTGCTCGGGAACTCGTAGCCGAGGAGGTGGGTCTGGAGGGCGCTGCCCTTGCGGTACGGGTTCTCCTCGTCCGAGTTGCCAGCGACGACAAGGAGGTGGTTGACGTCGGTGAGAGGTGCGGCATCGTCCTCCTTGGCCTGTGTGGGCGTGGTGCAAGAGAGCGTGAGTACGGAGAACGGAAGGGCCGGGTCGAGGGAAGGGAGGCGACGCACCTCCCAATGGTCAAAGAGCTTTGCGGCGCGGCGGTGGAAGGTCGACGCCGAGATGGTGACGTCCGACACTGCGTGAGGGTGAGGCTCAGTCGGCGAGATGCTGGCAAGGTGCGAGGGAGGGGAGAGGACGCACTGGTGAGCGAGTGTCACGCAGAGGTGCCAGGCGTCGGGTGTTGGGGTCTGCAGGGGGTGCAAGTGAGTCAGTGAGGGTCCAGAGCGAGCCAGTGCGGCTCGTGGTGGCGGCTGTGGTGGTGCGGCCGAGCGGGGTGGAGGAGGCGAGGACGACAGGGGAGGGGGCGGCGAGGCTAGGCTGGGTCGCGCCTCGCCTGTGCTTCGAGTGGTTCTGTCGGGCCCACTGTGCTGCCCTCGCAGCTGCTCGACGAGGGAAGGGCGGACGAGGGCATGGGGGAGATGGCGGCGCCCGCTGTCGACGACGCGGGCGAGTGTGGGGAGGGGGCAGGGAGGGTGTTGGAGCGTGTGTGCTCACCTTGGAGTAGAGCTAGGCCTGCCTGGCCGAGAGGGTCGAGGGGGAGAGCGGCGACGGCCGAGACGCGTCCTCGCTCGTCCTCATCTCGCGCCTGAACCTCTCGCTCCCACACCGCTAGGGCCACACTGCTGCCCGCCAGCTTGCACTCTGGGCCCTCTCGCTCCCAGTGGCGCGCGCAAACCCGCGTCGCCGTCGAGTGCCGCCTCGCTGGTCTCCTCGACCTTGCTCGTCCTTTCGCTCCATGTGCCCGACTCGCTTCGACACCATGCACTCGCCGCTGCACGCCAATCCTGCACCAAGCTGTAACAGTACACCGTGGTCGTCCGTACAACAACAAATAAGCGCACAAAGCCTCGTCCTCCGCCCTGCCCTCGTCGACCTCGCTCTCCTCGCCCTCACCCTCGCCGCGCCTCGACCTTGCCGCCCAGCATCGCTCGCCCCGACACCTGCACGCGCGATGCAGAGCGCATGTCGACCAGTCGAGGTCGCCCGACGAGAGCTGCGCGACGAGTATGACCACGACGAGTCAGCCTCGCTCGTTCCGGCCGTCGACCGAGCGCGACGACGACGCACCTGCCGACGATGGCGCCTCTCCTCTCCGACACTGCGTGTGTCCGGCCCGCCCGGCCTCGTTGCGCTCGCCATCGCCTCGCCGCGACGCGCTCGGCGCCGCCTCGACCCGCGTCGTTCCCTCCCTTCCCCTCGACCCGTCCTCGTCACGCCCTCGCCCCGCCAGCGCAAAGTGCACCTCGACACCTTCGGCCATCTCGAACGATGGAGAGCTCGGGAGGAGCGGCGAGAGGGGCGGGCCGAGCGAGGGCAAGGCGGCGGGGCCGGGGAGGAGCAGCGTCGAGAGGAGGGTCGACCAGGGCGAGGACGCGAGGAGGGACGGCATGGTCGGTCGACGTGCGTCGGGTGGCGTGCGACGGGGTGGTGAAGGAGGGGAGGGAGCCGTAGAAGCGTTCCTCGACGGCGGCGGTCGAGGAACAAAGGAAGGCGCGTGAAAGGAGCGTTTCTTTATCGCCCTCGTCTCGGACCGGCTTAGCTGCGGGGCCAGCAGTGCTGTCGAGCTTCTGTCAAGAGCCTGGACGAGCGCTTTCACCGGTTGCTGGACGAGGTCGGCGTCTCGATGAGTTTCCACCGTCCTCGCCTCGAGCGGTCCTCGCACTCGGTAGGAAAATGCGGCAGTGCCCGGCCGAGGCTAACGAGAGTACGACAGAGTGCTACAGGTGGCCAGTGTACGGCTCTGAGCGTATCGACGTGGCGGTTCTGATCTCCCCACCTCGCGGCCGACTCGACTTCTCGCCTCGGTCCTCTCGCTCTTCCCCTCGCCCTCGCCAGAGCCCAGCTGCCCGCCCGCCATGCTCGGCATCATCCAGCGTGCGTCTGCCAACTTCAAGAACACGGCCACGCCCGCCGGCTGGTCCCCACAAGACGACGTTCCCTCCGGCTTCTCGGCGCACCAATCTCGCCTCGCCGTCCCGCTCAGCACCCTCGGCTCGTTCGCCTTCCGCTCCACCGGCAGCTACAGCCGCGGTACCCTCGTCTTTGAGCGCGCCGCCGATGGCCACTCGGCGGCCGGCGCCGGGTTCGGCGGCCCGCCCGGCTACGACGCCGCGCACGCCGACGACAAGCCGCGCAAGGAGGGCATGGTCGACGTCGCCGTCGAGGTGCGCACCAACAGCGACGGCCTGCGCGGCGATTGCCGGCTCGAGACGATCGAGGGCCACGAGCGTGCCGGCTTGTCGCTCACGGTGCGTCCCACCCTTCCTCTCTTTCTCTCTTTCCTCGCTCTCGCCGGTCTCTCGCTGACAGTCCTCGTCCTCGTACAGACCCCTTCATCGACGTCCGTCACCCGCATCGGCGCAAGCCTGTCGTACCACATCACCGTCACCCTCCCGTCCACGTTCACCTCGCTCGACACCCTCTCGGTCGAGACGACCGGGTTCCGCGTCATCCTCGCGCCCTCCCTCTCGTCGGTGGACATCACGTCGCTCGTCATCTCGACCACCGACGCGCCCATCATCCTGTCGTCCACCCGCTGCGGCACCGCCTCGCTCAAGAACCAGAACCTCCTCGACCCGAACAAGCACGCGCTCAAGAACTTTGACGACCTCGTCCAGGGCTCGCTGTCGGCCCAAGGCCGCATCGACATCCAGTGCGAGAACGGGCCCGTCAGCGGAGCGTACACGACGCCGGGCGCGCTCGTCGTCGCGACCACCAACTTTAGCGTCAAGGGCGAGTTCAAGGGCGCGACGGTGCGCATCTCGACCCAGAACGCCGAGGTGTCGGGCCGGTTCGACGCGCGGCGCGACATCGTCGTCGTGACGCAGCACGGCAAGGTCGAGGGCGTGTTCAGGGCGCCGGCCGGGTGCGAGGTCAAGGGCCAGTACGTCGGCGTCAAGGGCGAGTTTGACGTCGGGTCGCACCTGCGTGTACGCCCTCTTTTCCCCTCCCTCTCTCAAGACGCGAACGAGGACTGACTCGAGCTGCCTCATCCCGCAGCTCCTCACCTCGGTCTTCCGCATCGACGCGACGATCCGCCTCCTGTCGCCCGCCTCGTCGACCACCTCGCCCGCCGGCGCCGCACCCGTCACGCGCACGCTCTCGAACGCGACCTCGTCGACGGCCGCCGACCTCCCGCCGACGTTCGAGGACGCCCTCGCGTCGTCGAGCGCGTCGGGCGCCGCCCTCGGCGTCGTCACGGTCCAGGCCGAGACGACCGACGCCGGCGTCGAGCTCGTGTTCCCCGAGGCCGTGCCGAGCGACTGTGCGCTGCGGGCGACGGCGAGGAGCAGCGGCGGGAGCAGGGTCGCCGTCACGCACGCGAGGGGGTGGGAGGGCAGGTTCTCGGTGCGTCACGCGCCTCGTCTTTCGCTCCCTCTTCCGCCCTCGCGTCCCTTGAAGCAGCGAGGTGACGTCGAATGTCGAGTACTGACACTCTCCTTCATCACGCAGGCGTCGACCACGATCACCCACACGGCCTCGCTCTCGTCCCTCGCCAACGCCTCGTCGCCCATCCACTACGACACGCAGAAGCGGTCCGAGGTCGCCGGCTTTGTCGGCTCGGGCGCAGGTGCCGGGGCCGGCGACGGCAGGAACCGGACGCACGTCGAGAGCGACGGGCCCGTCGAGATCGTCTTGCTGTAGCGAGCGAGGGCCGGAAAAGGAGCGACGCCGCCGCGAGCGGCTTGTACTACTATGCAGCTCTCTTTCTCGTCTTTCATGCTCTCGGAGAGAAGGAGAGAGAGATACGATGAGCGAGTGATGCAGCTGAGCTGTCCAAAGTCCCGGTCGGCTCGAGGGCCCGACTTGAGAAGGTCGACGAGCTCGAGCCCAGACTCGCTCGCAAGCTCTCGTTACGCTTCTCTCATCTAGCTCTATCTTACTCTCGATATCTCGAGGTTCGACGGCAGAGAGACGCGCAAAGAATGACGTGCAGGGACCGCTCGACGGCTCAATAATCTCGTCCGAAGTACAGGAGCCCTCGGCGCAGCCCGCCCTGGCTCGATGAGCCCGCCTTGGCCATTGACGACTCGGTCGTGGATATGACGCGCTGTAGCGTTGACTGCCGCCGGCGCCTGTTGTACCGGGCGCGGCGTGGGCGCGCCGAGGACGACCCTGGCTGGTGCCGTCGCTCGAAGGCGCTGCGCAGCACGTTGCGTGCGTCCTCGTCGTTGTGGTGCTCGAGCGGGTAGGGTACGGGTAGAGCCTGGCGGTCGAGCGGGCGACGGAGGAGCGGATGCTGCTGGTTGAGGTGGTACAGCGCGGGCCGCAGGTTGCTGACCGCGTACGCTTCAAGGTAGCGCTCGCCCCTGGCGGTGACGACGTCGGCAGTTTGAGCGATGGCGTCCTGCAGGCGCAAATGAGTCAGGTTGAGAGCGCTCGAAGGAAGGGAGAAGAGGGCGCACGAGGAGGGCCCGAGCGCGCTGCACCTCCTTGTGCGCGGTCGAGTTGGGGCTGCTGCTGAGCTCGGCCTCCTCCTCCTCAGCTGTAGAGACCGTGTCAGAGACGATAGAGAAGGATCGAGAGAAGGCGACGGGACGGACCGGCGGCACTTGCTGCGCGCGAGAGAGAGAGAGCAAGAAAGGGTCAGGGCGAACGACACGGCGAGAGAGAGCTCGAGAGAACTAGCGGCGGACCTTGCTTTGCGAGGTCATGGCGCTGCGGGCGCAAAGACGAGTCAGATCAAGTTCAGGAGGAGAAAGGGAACGAGGGACGCACCAAGTCGACGATGAGCGCGAGTTGCCCGTCCGCCTCGAGAGCGTCGTCGCCGCCCTGGGCGATGTACACGCGCTGCTTGTCGGCCACAACGTTCTCGGCGTCGATGATTTCCTTCCGACGCGCCATGTCGGCTTCGCTCGGAGGCCCGTCATGTCGCACTGCGTCGCAAGGAGGGAGAGCGTGAGTCGGACTGAGAAGGTCGCTCGAGAGAGGGGCTCGTGGACGGACCGTGCACAGCGCACAGACGCCTAAACTCCATCGTGCATGCGTGAAGATAGGCGGCGTGCTTGAGCATCGGCAGTTTGTTGAGAGCGTGCCAGACTGAGAGGCGAGGTTGTCAGGAAAATGGGAAGGGTCGGCGAACAGGGTCGAGAGATCCAGCGCACAATCTTTTACTGCGTCGAGGTACAGGGTCAGACTAGGTACCGAGGCGAGGAATACAGAGAGAGGGAGAGACGCACTCATGAGCAAGCGCTTCTCGGCCGCCTTGACGTCGAGCGCGTCCACCTCGTCCTCGTCCTCGCTCCAGGGCTCGTCGTCCGACTCAGGCCATGCGTCGGCCTCGTCGTGGGCGTTCGAAGCCATGCTGAGGTACCCGAGGCGCAAGAGCAGGCAAGAGAAAGGAAACGCCGACTTGAGCGGGCGAGTGAGGGAAGCCAACGGCGCGAGTTCCGCGGCCGCACGGCGGACGCCGACGCGCGAGGGGCGTTGAGGCGTCGAGGAGAGCTGAGCGCGATCGATCAGAGCGTGCGGGGTCGGCGGAAAGCACGCCGGACCGCGTCGGCGTCGAGACGAGGCCTGAGCGCGACGAGGTCCTCTCGCGAGCGCAGCCGGCGAGAGCGAGAGGCGCGAGCAGAAGCGCAAGCCAGCCGCGATGGACGGCCTCGAACAGTATCCGTGATCCTGCCGCCGCTCTACGAGAACCACCCGCCGCCGACCCGCTTCGGGCGGAAGACCTCGGTCAAGCCCATCTCGCCCTCGACCTCCTCGGCCTCGTGCGCCGCCGTCCTCGCCGCCTCGATCCCCTCGCGCTTGACCTCGACGCGCGGCATGCGCTCGACCGAGCGCTCGTACGCCCACACGGTGCTCGGCGCCTTGGCGGGCGGGACCGGGCCCGCACGAGCGAGGCGGGCGTCGCGCTCGGCCCGCAGGAGAGCGTCGACGCGCTGCGCCCACGCAGGAGCAGGTGACGAGGCCGACGTCGAGGCCGACGACGGCGGGAACAGGCGCTCGACCCACGAGGTGACCTCGCGCATGGCGCTCGCGCCCGACAAGGTCGCCTGCAACGCGTGGAAGACGTGGATGCCGTCGGTCCACGCCTGGTGCGTCACGTCGGTGCCGGCCTTGCGTGCGCGGCGGACGAACACGGTGATCTCGTCGCGCAGGCACTCGAGCCCGCCGGACTGGACGAGGAGCGGCGGGAGGTTCGAGAGCGAGTCGAGGGGTCCGAGCGCGGGCGAGACGTAGGGGGCCGAGAGCTGGTCGACGTGGTGCGACTGCTCGAGCTCGGGGAGCGAGGACGACAGGTAAAGGCGCGGTGGGTGGAGCGGGTCGGCGTGGTTGTCGATGACGAGGTAGTCGTTGCCCTGCTCGACGAAGCGAGGTGTCAGTCCCTCGTCGTGCACACGGGGGTCGCTCATGGTTCAAGTGAACGGGACGCACCTTGTTCTCGTCCCAGCTCTTGAAGCTAGTCGAGAGGTCGACCCACGGGCTGAGGAGGATGGCGCCGCCGACCTGGGGCAGCTTGGTGTCGCGCAGGTACATCATGAGCGCGATGCACAGGTTGCCGCCGGCCGAGTCGCCCTCGACGAGGATGTTGCTGGCCGGGATCTCGAGCTCTGCGAGAGGGCGAGCGAGAGGGTCAGTTATGAGGGACCTCGGGGTGGGGGCGACGAGAAAGGGAGGACGCACCGTCGGTCAGGTACAGGTAGGCGTTGACGGCGTCAAGGAGCGACGCAGGGTACCGCACCTCGGGTGACAGGCGGTAGTCGAGCGCTGTGGCGGCGGCAAGTCGACGCCAGTCAGTCTCGGGGCTCGAGCGAGAAGAGGAGGGAACGAGCGGGACGCACAGAAGATGCGGCACCTCGTGGCGTCCGACAGGGCGACGTGCACGGCGCGGTGCGTGCTCGGGCTCATGCGAACGTGCGCGCCGCCGTGCAGCGAGAGAATGACCTTGTCGGTGCGGGCGAGTTGAGGTGCGCGAACGAGGCTCACGTGTGACAGCCACTCGGCCTGCGCGTCGCGAATAAGCCGAGTCAGTACGAGAACGACGACGTGCTGCCGCCGGCGAAGGACCGAAAGAGAGGGGCGAGCGAGACGTACCGTGAGGGTGCGCTGCCCAGTCTCCTCGGCGTCAAGCTCGGCGAGGACGCCCTCGAGGCCGCGCTTCTTGACGGCGAACTGGACCTCCTTGACGATGCCGTCCTGGACCTTGTCGGCCGGGGTCGCGATGAGCTTTTCGGTCGCGTCGCGCTGCTCCTTGGCGATGTGGACGACCTCGTCGTGGCTCTTGGGCGGGTTGATTTGACGGGCGCGGACGAGCGAAACGCTGCGCCAGCGCATGACGGCCATGATGACCGACAGGAAGACGGGCCAAGTCGGCGCCGGGGCTGTGTCGCAGGCAGGGACACGGTTAGCTCGGGCATCGGCGGGCGGTGAGAGGGGAGGAGGCGGGACGCACGGCCGGCCGTCAAGTGGCGGAAGGTGGCCTGGAGGGCGGTCGAGAGCATGCCCATGGTGGTCGCGCTGTGGGTCGTCGTCTTGGGTGAGCTGTCGAGTCGCGCGAGTGGAGGAAGGTGGGGAAGAGAGGGGGGTCGACGCACATCTTGGACGGGGCCGTGGGCGCGCCCTGGGCCGGTAGAGCGGGCCCTGAAGCAGCAGCAGAGCTCATCTTGGCAGCAAGTAGTGACGGGCGACGAGAAGGAGAGGAGCGAGAGGCGGCTCCCCCTTCGTCGTCGTCGTCCGTCGTCCGGCTCGAGCCGGCGCCGAGGTCGCTCGTCGGCGACCGTCCGTGCAGCCCGATCGGACGGACAGGAGCAAGCTGTGCATCGAGCGAGCCGCTGTGGGAGGCTTGAGCGAGCGAGAGGTGGCCCGCCGCCAGCCAGCACTCAGCAGCGGCGCTCTGTGGCCGAGCGCTCAGGGAGGCGCTACTGCAGGGGAGGATCTACAGACGAAGCGAGTGGAGCGTTTTCAGCGGGGGAGCTGTGCGTCATCTTCGAGCGACGCTCCCCCGCACGCGAGCGAGCCTTTCCTCCTCCTCCCACTCTCTTCCCACCACAGCTCCAGACAAAGCTACTGCGACTCAGACCAGCATGCTCGCTCGCGCTACCCTCCGTACCGCCACCACGGCCCGCGCCTCGGCCGCACCCCGCCTCACCGTGAGCTCCCCTCCGTGTGCTCCTCCCCATCTCCCGACCTTCCTCGCCCGCACCCGGCCATCACACGCCGCTCAACCCGCCCCGACTACCTGGCACCTCCCGCGTATGCCCTTCACAGCGCGGCTCTCAGCACCGATCCTGACCCGCCCTCTCGCTCGCAGCGCAACGTCCAGCAGGGCGCCGCCGGCCGCGAGCCCATCAACCAGGAGCGCGGCAACTCCAAGACGCCCTTCTACATCGCCGGCGCCCTCGTCGTCCTCGTCGGCGGCTACTTCACCGGTTTCTTCGTGCGTCCCCCCTTCCCTCTCTCGGCCGATCTCGCGTTCGTGACTGACCCTCCCTCCCTCTCTCTCCCGCGCGCATCGTCGTCCCCCTCGCCTCTTCCCGCCCGCAGAAGACGCCGCCTACGCCCGCCGTCAAGAACATGCAGGAGGCAATGCACCCCAAGACGCCCGAGGCAAAGGCCGCTGCCGTGCGTCCTCCGTTCCTCCTCCTTACCCGTCCCTCCCTCGATGCTCCTCGTCCTGACCTGCGCTCCCTCTCGTCCTACAGGGCATCCGCGAGGACCCGCATGACGAGCCGGTCAAGGTCGGCGGCGACCTCAAGGGCCGCAAGTAGAGCGCTCCCCTCCCGGATCCCCCCTCTCCTGTTTTGTACATGATTCCCCCTCCCTCGTCGTCACAGCCCTGCCGCAGCATGGTGTCCATCGGCGCAGTACCGCAATCACAGCTTCGTTCGCAGTGCTACCGCAACTGGCAGAGAGTCGGGCGCGCAGGGAGGGCCGGACGGGGTGCGAGCGCGTCGTCGAGGACGAGGAGGAGGATCGAGAGGCTCGCTGTGCTTCTAGCTTCCGGCTCTCCTTGCGCACGCTGTCGATGACGCTTTCTCGACAGCGTCAGCCACGTCGCTCGGACCCGGGCCCTCGAGTTTGGCACCGCTGCGTCGCTCCCTCTCGCGCCTCACTTTGCGCTCCCTCTTCTGCAACCAGGTCTCCGACGCTCAGTCGCGCGCACATCGCTGTCGTCGGTCGGCGGACAGCGTCGCAGCCTCTCATGGAGCAGACGCAGCGCGAGGAAAGAAAACGCTCGTCTGACGTTGCCGAACCCGCGGCGACGTCCAGCTCGACAAAGAAGACCCGCCCCTCGACCCTGACCCGCCGTCAAGGCTCCTCGGCAATCGTCCCACCAGCCTCTCCCACCTCGACCGCCTCGGACAATCCGGGAAGCGCGTTCGCCCTCGGCTGCCACCGGCTCGAGCGGCTCTTGCGGCGCACGACGGTCGCTCCCCCTGCGGCCGACGGCTGCGGCGAGCCGCCGTCGAGCTCGTCGCGGGTCGTGTGGTACAGGTCGATGAGCGAGTCGGTGACGGCGGCCTGCGCGCGAGGAGCAACGGCGTCAGGCATGCGGCGCAAGAGGAAGAGGATTGGGGCGCAACTCACGCAGGCTTGCTCCTCGATCTCGTGGTTGGCCGACGCTCGAAGGCGGACTGCGCGACGAGAGAGTCAGTGACACGCTCGCAGTCGAGAGAAAGGGTACGGCGTGGCAGGAGGACGCACTCGAGTTCTCTGCGCGGCCGAGGAGCTCTCGGTCAGTTCGTGCTGCGGGCCTGGGGCCAAAAGGGAGAGAAGGACGCACCGAGTCGCCGGATACAGTCCATCTGCGTCGAGGAGGAACCTCAGCTTCCGGGAAAGGCGGGACCGAGGCGAGAGAGGGAAAGAGGACGCACGACGTTGAGGAGCGTCTGCATCGAGTTGGCGATCGTCTCCTCGGCTGCCGAGCCTTCTGGTTCGTCGAGGTACGCCTTGAACTTGTCCTGGTACTCATAGTTGAGCCGTCGCGCCTCGGACGCTGTTGACCCAGAGGGCGGTCAGGGTGTTTCGCCGATGCGAGTCGAGTTGAGAGAGAGAGAGAGGGCGAGAGCTCACGGTCCTTGAGCGACGCGGCGACCTCGTACTCGATGATGGCCTCGGCGAGACCTGGCGGCTCCTTGTGGTGGGCGAGGGTTGCGCATGCTGTTGGACGACAGGCGCCCGAAACGAAAGAGGGTCAGCTCGGTCGCGCCAGGCTCGTTGCGAGGGGAGGCGGTGGTGGCTCGGGCGCACCTTTCCGTGCTGCAGGCGGTGAGGGGTCAGCTCGTCCGGCACGCTCGACACCGAGAGAGGAGGAGGGACGCACCACTGGCCATCTTGCTCTCGAGGACGCCGCGCAGGTTGTCCGACAGATCGCCGACTTGCTCGAGCGGTGTGGAGGGACTGGTTGACATGGCGCAGGGTCGCAGCGAGGGCGAGCGCGGCAGCAGGGGCGAGAGGGCGAGAGGCAGGAGCAAGCGTCGCGAACCTCTGGCGCGAGCGAGTGACGCGGCCCCGGCTCGCGAGCTACGGTTGAGGGACCCCGCAGCTCAGTCCGAGCGGAGGCGTCCGGACCGAGGATAGCGCTCAAGCGGACAGGAGAGTCGACACGCTGGTCCGTGCGAGCGGCGCAGCAGCTCTGTCGGCGGGGCGATAGCTGGGACGGACGGAGGAGGAGGAGCGAGAGAGTCAGAGGAGGAGGAGGAGGAAGGTGGGGCGACTCGACGAAGCGAGTCGACTCGCCCTGTTCGAGCGCTCGCACGAGTCGATAGTCGGACAGGCGCGTTAAGCAGAGGCTCGCTGTCGAGACGCAGTCGCACGCCGAGAGCAAAAGGTTCGAGCGCCGACCGCTTCTTCCACCGTGGCCTCGAGCGCCTTTCCGCGCCACGCTGTCTCGTTCTCGCCGAGCTGCGCTTTACTCTCAGCGTCCGAGTCGACAGCGCTTCTGTCGAGAGAGGACGACGTTGCTCGCGCGCTCCTGCTAGGCGACTCGGGAACGAGTACGAGCGGGCGAAAGTGCGACGATCATTGCGTAGGGGTACAACAGGCACAGCTTCTCCTATCCTGTCGACGCACGGAGTCAGTTTCACGTCCCGAGAGGGGGGCAGACGTAGGAGAAGAAGCGAGAGAGCGGGACGCACGATCCTCCTCGGCTCGGACCAAGGACCCTCCTCCTCACGCTCCCTGCGCTCCCTGCCCGTCCTGCATCGCCTCCATCGTCGTCCTTGCCGCCGTCGCCTGCAGCGCCCGAAACAAGAGCGGGTTGAACGCGTCGCCGGGCCGCTCGACGTCGGCCGTGGCCGCCTTGGGCGCGACGACGCCGTTGACCTTGTCCTCGGCGGCGGCATCGAGCTCGCCCTCGACGAGCGATTGCGCCTCGGCGCCTTCAACAGGTGGCACGGGCTCGTCGGTGGTGGTGGCGGCGGCGGACGCGTCGGCGAGCGAGGCGACGGCGGCGGGAGGGGGCTTGATCTCCCACGCGCCGCCGCGCTGTGGCGTCCAGGCGGGCTTGAGGGCCGTGAGGGCCGAGAAAGAGGTCGACAGGGCGTGAATCGACGTGAGCTGCGCATTTTCGACGCCCAAGGCAGGTTCAGCAGCACGCTCGAGCGCGCGAGAGCGGACCAGAGGACGAGGCGGGACGCACCACGCGCTCGTTGACGACCTCGAACAAGCTCGGGGCCTGGTACACGTTGCCGTTGAGGATGTAGAAGGCGCCGAGGACGGTCGCGTCGTCCGGTGACGAGCGCTGGCGCTTGACGATGATGAAGAGGTCGTCTTGCGGGCGCGAGAGGGGCGAGACCGCGAACTCGAGGCCAGTGAGGCGCCTGCGTCGGGGGGTCGGAAGGGCTCGAGGTTCAGTTCGTGCGCGTCTAGTGTGCGCAGCCGGACCCAGGAAAGAGAGAGCCGCCAGCTGGACGCACCTGAGCTCCCGCTCCTCGTCGACGCCGTGCATGCCGCCGTTGGCAAACATCATCTGCATGCGCAGGGTCGCGTTGTTGCTGCGCTTGTCGAAGAAGGGGCTGTAGCTGAAGTAGTCGAGCGCCTGCTCGGCCGTCTGGAGGGCGCCGCCGGTCGTAAGGAGGTATTCGGGCGAGCGCCATTGCAGGTGGCCGAGGTTGACGGGCGGCGGGGCGGCGGAGGCGGCCATGGCGTGATGGATAGAGGTGCTGAGGGAGCTCTGGCGGGTGCGGCGAGCAGCTCGGGGCGAGTATCGATGAACGAGAGGCGGTGGGAGATGAGGCGAGCTGAGGGTCGGGTGCTCGGGGCAGGGCACGGTCGAGGCGCTCAGTCGCCGGGTGGTGCTCTTGCGGAGGCTGCGAGCGGGCGCGCAGAGCCGCACGAGCTGCGAGTCGTGCTGAGAGACGTGGGACGAGGTGCATCTTCGTCTCGCGGCGGAGTTGGCGTGCGGTTCCCTAGCTCGCCTCGCTGGCGCGAATTATTCCACGAGAGCCCTTTCGATACTCTCGTACGTCGGTATAGAGGAAGATGGAGCCACAGAACGACGTTGCACCCGGCCGACTCGACGACGACGTCGCCGCCGCCAGCTCGCCTGCAACCGACTCTCGCCCCGCCCCGCTCACTCGTACTCGTCGCGCACCTTGAACGCCGGCGCGCGCTTGGCGCCGCGCTCGAGCCACCCTCTGGCGCGCGCCTCGGACGAGTGCTTGCCCTGCGACAGGGCGCGGCACGCGGCGAGCCACGCGCCGTGCGAGATGCCGTGCCCGAGGTCGGTGAGGTAGGTCCTCGCGACGCCGAGCCGGCGCGCGGTCGCGACGGCCTGCGGGAGGCCAAAGTGCGACGGCGAGAGGCGCAGGGCGCCGCCGGCGTCGATGACGAGGGCTTGCAGACGAGGGAGGGGCGATGGGCGTACGCGAGACGTCGAGGATGTCGAGGCGGACGAGGAAGAGGGGAACGTGCCCGAGGCTGACGGCAGGGCGAGGCACTCGGCGAGGCGGGCCCACTGCGCCTCGGGAATGAAACTGTGTGCACCGGCGTTCGACTCAGTCGCCTGTCGTGGGAGAGCTCGCAGGGAAAGAGAGAGAGAGATGGCGGACGCACCTCGCGTCCGAGATGTAGAGCACGCTCGAGTCGACGAGGAACCCGAGGCACAACAGCGGGCTCGGCGGCGTCGTGAACCAGATGCCGTGATGCATCGGGAACGGCGTGATGGTGACGCCAAACAGGGTCCACGGCGCGTCGTCGGGCATGAGGTGCCACTCGAACGAGGGGACGGCGCCGCCGCCAGACCCGGCCGACTTGGACACCATGTAGGGGAAGGTCGACGCGATCTGGAGGTAGGTGACCTTGGTGCAGAAGATTTTAATCGTCTTCTCGATGGCGCTCTTGTACGTCCCCGCGCGCAGGTCGTCGAGGCCGTCGACGGCGTCGGCGTGATGGTCTGCGGGCAGGGCGTCGTCGTCAGTGAGTGGGTCTGAGAGGGCGGGTAGTGCTACAGAGAGTGTGTCGCGCAGAGAGAGGAGAGCTCACGAGTGAGGATGCACGCGTCGATCTTGCGCAGGCCGTGCGCCGGGAAGAACTTGAGGGCCATCTCGCGGAACGTCTTGCCCGCGTCGATGAGGATGGTCCTGCGGGGCAGAGCGGTGACGGTAAGGTTCGTGCGCTCGATTCAAAGAGGGAGAGGACAGCCGACGCACTTCTCGTCGCCGCCCTCGAACGGAACGCGAATGATGGCACCAGTGTTGCCGCGCCCGTTGCGGCTCGTGTCCGGGTGCGCGACCGTGTCGAGGCAGCACTTGCAGCCGTGGGCCGGGTCAGTGGTGCAGGCGATGTCGGGGACGGCGGCGGACCCGCCCGTGCCAAAGAGCATGAGCGACAGGCGCTTGTTCGGGTCACGGCGGACCGCGGCTGGCTGAGGGGGAGCTGGTGCGGGAGCGGGGCGCGGCATGGTGGAGCGCGCGAGGGAGAGAGCGACGGAGAGGAAGCGAGAAGCTGAGCAGGACCAGCCGTCGGGCCGAGCGAGCGAGCGGAGAGTCCGCGGAGAGGCGCACGCCGAGGCTGAAGCAAGAGGCGGGAGGCGAGTCGCGCAGAGAGTGGTGGCGCAGCTGTGCAGGCGTGACAAGCAGCAGTGCACATCGCCAGAAGGGACGAGAGCGCAGCAGAGCAGAGACCGTCGCGTCGGGCGATGGCTGCGCGGGGCTCGCCTCGGTTCTCCTCGTCCTCACCTCGGAACCAGCTACAGCCGCCACCATGAGCACCCAGACCACCGTCAACGCCCCTGCGCCCCCGAGCAACGAGCTCGTCGTGCGTCCCGGCCCCTTCCTTCCTCCCCCCATTCTCATCGCTCGACCCGGACGTCACTGACCTCTCGCTCTCCCGCTCTCGCTCGCCGTTCCAGATCCGCAAGCTCGACAGCAACACGACCATCTTCTCGCTCCCCTTTGCCCGTGGCGGCGTCGTCCCCTTTGGTGGTCGCAGCGTGCGTCCCTCCTCCAACCTCTTGCACCGCCTCCCCACTCTCTCGGCCCTCGCGTCCACATGTTGCTGACCCCCCCTTGCCTTGCGCACCCTCGCAGACGGCCATCAAGCTCCAGGACGGCTCGGTCTGGCTCGGCGCATCGCACCCGCTCGACCCGGCCACCCTCGACGCCATCAACGACCTCGGCCCGGTCAAGCACATTGTCCAGTTCGACGCCGAGCACGGCATGTACACCAAGCAGTACCACGACGGTGCGCCCCTCGCCCTTTCTGCCTGAGCAGCCAGCAGGACCTGACCCAGTCGCCGCACCCGCACAGCGTTCCCCTCGGCCAAGCTCTACCTGCCCGTCGGCGGCGTCGACAAGTGGAAGAAGAAGCAGCCCCTGCCCGAGGGCACCATCACGTTCGAGCACGGCGCGCACGAGACCGACCCGTTCGAGGCGACGACCGGCGGCGAGATCAAGAGCTCGAGCTTCGTCAAGGCCCACATCAACCAGGTCCGCCCTTGCCCATCTCTCCTCCCCCTTGCGCTCGGCCCGAGGGCCCTCGACCCTGACTCGCGACTCGCCTGCAGGACATCGCTTTCCTCCACGTCCCGACCAAGACGCTCATCGAGGCCGACCTCCTCATGAACCTCCCGCCGACCGAGCAGTACTCGCGCTCGTCGGCGCGCTCGACGATCCCGTTCCTCAGCGGCATGATGAAGCCCGGCTCGACCGCCCAGAAGCGCTTTGTGCACTACCTCGCCGCCAAGGACAAGAAGGAGATGGCCGACGCGGCGAAGAAGGTCGCGACTTGGGACTTTGGTGCGTCCCTGCCCTCGCCTTTCTCGCCCGGCCGCTGGCCCCGCCGCACGTGTACGGCCGACTGACTCGCCTTCGACTCGCAGACCGCATCATTCCGTGCCACGGCGACGTCATCGAGACCGGCGGCCACAAGGGTGCGTCCTCCCTCGCTCCCCCTTCCCTCCTTCCGCCCTTCCGCGCGCCGGCCGCCGTCGAAAAACCTCGACTGACCTTGTCGTTCGGCCTGCAGCATGGACCGACACCTACGCCTGGTTCCTCGAGAACAACTGAGCAGGTCGTCGTCGTCGTCGTCGTCAAGGAGGAGACGCAGGGTCCGACCGCTTGAGGAGCGCTTGAGGAGGAGGGAGCCGACGAGCTCTCGCTGTACATACGTAGCCCATCGAGCAACCTGTCAGTACATGCCGATTCATTTTCCGCTCGCGGCGACGACGAGCCGGATTCAGCAGGTGGGGCGACGAGTCTGGGCGGAGGCGGGACGGTGCAGCTCGCTCGTGGTCTCTTTTGCTGCTTCTCTCTGTTCCCTCTCTCTCGTATCCTCTCTCTCGGCAACCCTGACGGAGCAGCAGCCTGGTGGTACGTCCCCTTTCTCCATCCCTGCGTCGCCGTCGTCCTCGACTGACCTTCCTCTCCCCGACCTCGCAGCTCTCGCTCGACCTCTCTCTCTCTATCTCTCGCATCCGGTCTTCCTCGGCACACTTTCGACACTCGTTCCACTCGCGCGCACCTGTTCGTCCGCAAACATGCCCGGATTCTGCGCCAGCCTCGGCCTCACCTTCAGCTTCGGTGCGTCCTCGCGTTCACTTTCACCGCCAGCATGTCGAGCCTCCTTTCCAGCGATACATACTGACACTGCCTTACGACACGACGACAGCTGCCGTCGTCCTCCTCGTCTTTGGCCAGGTGCGCCGCCTCTTCTCCTCCTCGTCGTCGAGCGGCGCTCGCTGCGGGCACGTGGAACTGATGCCGTTCCTCCCCCCTCGTCCTGCAGGTCTCGCAAATCAACTCGGACCTCATCCCTCGTCACCTGCGCATCGTCAGCATCGACACGTCGGGCCTCGGCGTCGCCGTCGCGTCGGCGGCCCGTGCGGCGACCGGTGGGATCCAGATCGCCAACGTGTCCGACATCTACGCGACGACCGGCGTCGGCGAGGACTACTTTGTCAAGGCGACGGGCGCGAGCCCGCACACGGGCCTGTACAAGGGCTACGAGTGGGGCCTCTGGAGTGCGTCCCGCCCTCCCTCTCTTCCTCGTTCGCCCTCGTTCCGAGCGGCCTCGTCGAGCTCGCGAGCTGACACCGCTCCGTCTCGCGCAGGCTACTGCACGACCCAGGGCGACCTCGGCGACAAGCGGTCGTACTGCTACACGCGCTCGATCCACCCGACCTTCCAGCCGGCGCAGGTCCTCCTTCAGGACGTCGACACTCAGTACGCCGACCTCCTGCGCCAGGTCCTCCCGAACAACGTCTTTACCGCCGACGCCTGTACGTCGTCTGCTCTCTTACTGTCTCGCCAGGTGGCGCCACGACCTGACTGGTACTTGCTCGTCGCAGACCTCGGCGAGTGGACCAAGGCGGCGTCGTACCTCATCATGGCCGGCTCGCTGTGCGCCGCGCTGACGGCCATCGTCGGCTTCTTTGCCCGCCGCGGCGCGTTCGTCCTGGCGACGCTCCTCAACCTCGCCGCCTTCGTCGGCCTGTTTGCCGGGTCCATCATCTGGACCGTCATCGTCGCACGCGCGCGGTCGGCCATCAACGACGCGACGGCCGAGGGAACCGACGTCGGCATCACGCTCGAGTACGGCAACGCGCTGTGGATCATGTGGGCCGCGACGGTCCTGTCGCTCGCGAGCGTCGTCCCGCTCGCGTTCGCGTGCTGCACCGGCCGCAGCGGCACCGAGCGCACCGAGCGCATCAAGGCGTACGCCCCGCCGAGCGAGGTGCTCGTCGTTGCGCCCAAGCAGCTCCAGTGAGCGGCGCTCGCGGGCCGTCGTCGTCGTCGTCGGCGCCGCTCGACCCTCGTCCGGCTCGGCGCGGTCCGACCGCCTCTTTCCCTCTACGAGTCCTCGTCCCTCCTATCCTCTCGCGCTCGCGCACACCACAATCCTTACACGTCGTCTCTCTATTCCTGGTGAGCCGAGCTCGCGCCTGTAGCTCTCTCTCTCGCCTCGTCTTTCGAGATCTTGTAGCTCTCCCCTTTCCTGCGTCCGAGCAGCCTGTCCTGCAAAGTTAGCCTTTCGTACACCGTAACAGAGCGTCTGCAGTACCGAGAGCTCGAGGCTGAGAGGCCGCCTCTCGGTCGCGCCGACCTCATCACCGCCCGACTCTCCCAGCTCGCTCTCGTTCCACCCACGCTCGCCTCTCGCGCCCAGAAGCAGCATGTCGAGCGACGCAGAGCACCCCAATGCACCCGGCCTCATCGCCCCCTCGACCGGCCACTCGCCCTTTGTCCGCGTCGCGCTCCCCACCAACTTCCCCACGACCTCGCTCTTCGCCCAGAGCACCTCGGCGTCGCCGTACGTCACGGACCAGCCCCGCTCCGCCCTCAACTCGAGCTTTGGCGGCGCAGACTACCTCCCGCCGAGCGCGAGGCCCAGAGGCGGCGACGCGCCGGCACCATCGGCGGCGGCGGCGGGTGGAGCGGGCAATGCAGGGCAGAAGGCGGCCGGTGGACCGGCGCAGGGTGAGCCGCGGGGCCAGACGCTCGAGGAGATGTACTCGGCGCCGGAGAACACGCTCGAGATCGAGGTGCGCGACCCGAGGACTCAAGGTGCGCTCCTCCCCCTCCCCCTCTCTGTCTCTCCCTGCGCTCAGAGGAGCAATCGCTCACCCTTGTCCGTACTGCGCCCGCAGAGTTTGGCCGCAAGATGTACACAGACTACGAGATCGTCTGCCGGGTGCGTCCTCGTCCTCTTGCGCCTCGCGCTCCTCGTCAGCGTGCTGACTCTGTCCTCCTCCCCCTTGGCCCCTTCCCCTCTGCCCTCTCGTTCCCGCCGCAGACCAACATACCCGCCTTCCGCGTCCGCTACTCGTCCGTCCGCCGGCGGTACTCGGACTTTGAGGCGTTCCGCGACATCCTCGAGCGCGAGTCGCAACGTGTCAACATCCCGCCATTGCCCGGCAAGGTCTTCAGCGGCAGGTGCGCCCGCTCGTTCCTCTCCTGCAGCGCCTCATAGGCGAACTCTGACGCTTCAGGACTCGCACGACCCAGTCGGTTCTCGGACGAGGTCATCGAGCAACGGCGCGAGGGTCTCGAGCGGTTCCTCCAGATTGTCGCCGGCCACCCTCTCCTCCAGGTACGCTCCTCTCTCTCTCTCTTTCCTCTGTGCGTCTCGGCAGTCGCAGGCTGTCCTGCTGCAGCTGTTGTGACTCGCCGCAGACAAACAGACAGCACTGACCTCCCAGCGCTCCTCGCAGACGGGCAGCAAGGTTTTGTGCGCCTTCCTCCAGGACCCGAGGTGCGTCCCGCTCTCCCTCACCTTCGTCGACGCGGCAGACCTGACCTGGACCTTTGTGCAGCTGGAGCGCTGCAAACTACTGAGCGCTCTGCGACGCCCGCCCTTCCTCGCCACTTTCGCCGATTCGTCGTCCTTCCTCCTGTCACTCATCGTCTCGTTGCCATACTATTCCTCTCCTTCCCCCCCTCTCTCTCTCTTCCTCTCGCCTTTGGGCACCTGCGTCTGCCGCGAGCTTGAGTATCTCGCGCCTGTCCCTCGGCGAGCGCGAGTCGCTGCGACGGTCCGAGAGAGCGCTCGAGAGTGTCTGTGAGCGGCACGCTCGTCGGCGTCGACGTCGAGCCCGCCGCTTAGAGGCTCTGCGACGCCGCCTCTCCCGCATCTGCTGCAGCGCCGCTCTGTCTCGAGGCGAAAGCGAACTCGGTGGCCGATGAGCGATCGTCGAGCAGGCATCGAGCAGGTCCGCTTACGTCGAAAGATCAACGTCCGCATTCGCCTCGACCAGCGACAGTCACTCTAGCTCCCTCTGTGCGCTCGCGCCGCAGGACGCCTCGGCGCTGCGACTTGAGAAGGCCGCGAGCGGGTCCGAGCGGGCTTTCGTCTCGCAGTGCCGCATCGCTGCGCACAGGAACGGCTCGATCTATACAGCTCAATCATGTCTCGGCACGCAACGGATGCCTCGCGCCAAAGTACAGCGCCCGCTGCCTCAAGCTCAACGCGCTCCAGTGCTGCCTCGTCGCCCTCGCGAGCGACGTGTCCTCGTGCTCGTCCACGCTCGAGCGCCTGCTCGAACGATGGTGACGGTACGCCCGTGCATGCGCGAGCGAATGGGCAGGACGCGCGGCCAGGTGGCGCTGCAGGGCGAGCTCGCCGACGTCGACGACTGCGTCGGCAGCCTCGCATGCGTCTGCCTGTCGCTCTCGAGCCGTGAGCATCAGTGAGAGGGCGCAGTAAGACGCGAGGAGGACAGGTGAACGGTGACGCACGAGCGCTTCGGCCTTGCGGAAAGCCTGGTCGCGCTCGGCGACTTGAGCGGCCGTGCTCTTGGGCAGGCTCAGCTTGTGCTTGTTGGCTGCGGGTTCGAGCGAGTCAGGGTCGCGCTCGTATTCAGGCAAGAAGAGAGCGCACCTTCGGCACCTGCGGAGGAGGAAGATGCCAAAGTGTCAGTCGTGCGTCGAGGTCTGTTCGAGTGCGAAGAGCACGTACGCTCGCGGTCCAAAGCTGTCACCTACTCGGGAATAGGTCAGCTGTGAAGGTCTATGCGAGCTCAGAGAGAGGCTGGACGCACGATCCGCTCCGACTCGGCGAGGAGCTCGACGACCTCTGCGCTGTGCGACTGCCCGACGAGGGCCGTGCGCTCGCGCTCTGCCTCGTCCACCTCGACCTGGGGCGAGCCCTGGTACTCTGCGCTCGTGCCTAGTGTCAGTCACGTCTCGAGGGCTGAGGAAAGGAGAGCTGACGCACCGAGGCGGCGAATGTGGGCGTCAGAGTGCGCAATCTGGCTTGCGACGTCGACGAGCGGCTCGTGCGCGAGTGCGTGCCACACTGCGGAACAAGCGCAAGAGACGGTCAGGGTGAGGCTCGAGGACGGCAGGGAAGACACGGGCGACGCACCGATGCGCACTGTGGCAGGAACAAGGGCGAGGTCAGCCGGCACGACGACGAGGAGACGAGGGACGACGACGAGAGAGGGATCGGTACTCACGTCGGCCTAAGGGGGAGGGAGCCATCGTCGAGAGAGGTACACGAACGAACGAACGAGAGAAGCAGGGGGCGGGAAAGAAGCGCAAGCGAGCTCGAGCGGCCAAAGGAGCGAGGGACAGGAGAGGAGGTCCGACCGTTCGCACGACGGCAGGTTCGGCTCTCGGCTCCGCTCGTTGCTCGTACGAGCCTTGCGAGCTCCTGTCGGTCCTTTCCAGAACGACGAGCGCAGGTCTCGTTCGGTCTGCAGGAGGGAGGCGCAGAGGCGCGGCCGCCGGTCCGAGAACGTCGGCGACGAAGAGGCGAGCGCCTCTCCTGCTCTGACGAGAAAAGAGAGAAAAGAGTGCAACTCGTGCAGTGCAGGACTAAGAGGGAAACGTAGAGGTACCGACGAAGGAGGCGTAGGTGCAAGAGGGGTTGAAGAAGGAGGGAGAGAAAGACGAAAGGTGAACGACGACGAGGCGAGGGGTGCGTTACGAGGGGCGTGCAAGAGAGGGAACGAAGAGGAGGAAAGGGGCAAGAAGTGTATAGACAACAAGGGCGAGAAAAGAGGAGGAAAGGGGCAAGAAGTGTATAGACAACAAGGGCGAGAAAAGAGGGAGAGAGAGTACAAGAGGGGAGGGAGATCCGACGACGACGAGCTAAGGGACGGTTGCGAAGGCGGGCGACGTGCGCCCGACATGCGGGAAACAGGACGAGGGGGGAAGGACGAGCGCGCGAGGAGGACCGGCCTCGACAAGAGCGCGCTCGACGACGACGATAGCGACGAGACGAGGGCCGAGGCTACTCGCGCTTGAGGTCGTCGTTGCTGAGGCCGAGCTCGACCTCGAACGCGCCCTGGTTGGCGTACTTGGCCCACTTGAGGCTGTTGGCGCGCTTGCGCGCGAGCTTGACGCCGAGGCCCTCGCGCTTGGCGCCCGGGTTGGGCACGAGGCCGAGGGCGCGCTCGCGGTCGCGGTCGGCCTTGGTCTTGGGACGAGGGACGCGCATGGGGAGGATCGGGAGCTCGCCGCCGTCCTCGCACTCGTCGTCGTCGTCGTCGTCGTGGGGGACGGCGTTGACGGCGGACGATGGCGTGGAGGCGAGGGACGAGGTCGCCGAGGACGACGAGGGGTGGTGCGGGTAGGGCGAGCGCGCCGACGACGAGGGCCCGAGGCTCGGGAGGCCCGGTGCGCGCTGGGGCGAGTTGGGCGCGGCCGAGTGGGGAGTGAGGGAGCTGAAGTCGGGCGAGGTGCGGAGCTTGCGGGTCGAGGCCGAGTCGTCGTCCGAGGACGAGGACGAGGCGCGGCGGTCGTGGTAGTGGTTCTGGCGGCGGTCGTCGTCGTCGTCGTCGCCTTGGTCGAGGACGGTGGGCGAGGGCGACAGGGCGCGCGGGGTCGGGGAACGGAGCGGCGAGTCGAGGCCGGCGTTGCTCAGGAAAGGCGAGGGCGAGCCGCCGAACAAGGAGGGGAGGACGCCGAGGCCTGCGAGTTTCGGTGGGAGGTCAGTTCCAGTGGTGTAAAGGAGGACGGAGCGGGTCGGAGCTTACCGTAGGTGCCCATGGTGGCGTGAAGGGCGGGTTGGGGTTGCGGGATGAGGCGGTGGGGAGGGAGGGCGGTGGAGCGGAGGGGCGGCGGGTGCGGCGGTGGTCGTTGGTGGAGGGCGCTCGAGAGAGGTAGCTGTAGCTGTGCTTGGTCGCGGCTTGGCTCTAGGTCGAGGGAGCGAGGCGGGGTGGAGAGAGCAAGAGAGAGGCGAGCCGACCCTCGTCCAACTTGGGTTCGGCCTCGCGTCCCTCGCTCCCTCGACCCGCTGTGCACCTGCTGCCAGCTTCCACGCTCTCTCGGCAAGCCTCACTGCCGGCCTGCGCTGCCCGCTTCCCGCGGCGAGCTGTGCGGCGTCCCTCGTCCTCGTCGACCCCGCACTTCGGGGCTTCATCTCCTCGCGCCTCTCTCTCGCTCCACGCACCTCCCGGCGGCCCACTCGCCAGCTCGACCAGCTTTGCGAGTCTGTCGTCACGAACTGGGGCCGCGCAGCACACGCCCGCGAGCTCTGTGCGCCCGCTGCACCCCCTTCCCCTCCTGGCCGCCCGCCTCCGCCTCGTCACCTGCCCAAGCCCGCAGCGCTGCGCCCCCTTGGCCTCGACAAAGGTCGCCGTCAGAGCACCTCGTCGACGAGCCGTCTCATCCGACTCGCTCGTAGAGCAGCGCCTCCATCAAGATGCTCGCTGCGCCCGCAACTCGCACCCTCGTTGCCTCTGCGCTCTCTCGGTTTCAGGCTGTAGCCGCATGGCTGCCACCACCTCTCTCCTGCTCGACCACCTGCTTCTCACCGGCTGCGACTCTGCTTCTGTCTCGTTCGCTCGCGCTCAAGCCGGCGACAACGGCCGTCGGACTCTCCGCGGAACGACAGAGGGCTCGGTCCGCGGCCAGCTTTTCGTCGCATCGACCGGCGCCCTCCCTCTGCTTCCGGCCTTGCGCTTCTGCTCTCTCGACGGCACTGTCGCCATGCTCGTCAGACCGGACCTCACGGGCCTCGCCAACGACGAGATCGACGGCTTCGAGCATGACATGGACGCCGGTGCGCCTCCCTCGTTTCGCACCCCTCCTACTGTAGGAGCACTGACATACGCCGAGTCATGCAGCCGAGAAGAGTGCGCACGCTCCTCCTTTGCGACGCTCGACCGCCGCGCACCCGCTCACACGACTCGCACCCGCAGCCTGGGACGAGGTCCGGCTCATCGAGCCCGCAAGCTTCGCCCTGGCGCTCGTCGCAGCCGACAGAGCCACCGTGGCGCACAGTGCGTCTCTCGTTCCCCTCTCGTCGACTTTCCGAGCGTGCGACGGTTACGCTCCCCTCCCGAGCAGATGCCGCAGAAGCGAGACTCGGTGCGCTCTCGCCGCCGCCTGCCTCCTTCTCTACCGACCCAGAGTTCACTGACTCGTATCTCTCGACAGTCGCCGCACGGTGTGACCCCGCCACCCCGCGTCGTCGCCTCGCCGGTCTCGAGCAAGCCAGCGACGAGGCCGAAGCGGTCAGGGTTAGCGCCGAGCGGGTCCTGATGCACCAGTACAGCGACCACCTCCTCGCGGTTGGGGACAAGAAGCGCAAGAAGCTGGAGCAGATCAGCAGGGCAATCCAGAAGTGGCTCAAGGAGGTGCGTCCCGAGCTTTCCCCTCTCTTCCGCCGGCAGTCGACGGACGAGCCTGACTTTCTCTCCTCTCTGGCGCCGCAGCCGGACAATGTCACGGATTGGGGTGCGCACACGTTACCTGGCATCATGCACAGTGTCAGCCACTGACTCTTGAGCCGTCGCAGCACGCCAAGGTGCGCCCAATCTCGATCTCCCTCGTCACCTCGAGTTGCTCACTTTCGACGCTTGCAGCGCGCGACCGGGCCCTCAAGATCCGCCCAAACACCTCTCGCGACGGTGCCGCAGCGTACCTCAACGAGCTCGAGTGCGCCCGCATCGGCGTGCGTCCTCTCTCTCTCCCTGCGCACGAGCCCCGACTGACCCTTCCCATCTCTCTCTTCCCCTCTCTCGCCTTCTCCCTTTCGACATCCCGCACTCCTGCAGTACGCCCTCGCGCGCTACTTCGATGCGCTCGCCGACGAAGCCGTCGACGACCTCCATCTGCGCGCGCGCGCGAGCGCAACCGAGCCGGGGATGAGGACGGTCGAGCGCGGGTCGGCGCTCGGTGCCATCGCCGAGCGGCCGGACGAGGACCGGGTCGAGGAGGACGAGGCGAACAGGGCAGAGCGGCGGCGCGTCGAGCGGGAGGCGAGGGACCGCGCGAGGGCCGGGAGGCCGGCGACCGGGAGGAGGCGTCGCGCCGAGGCCAAGAACGAGAGCTGCAGGGTGCAATGACGATGAGTTGGTCGTCGACAGTGATTGCGCCGTCGAGAGCACACGCAAGCTGCGAGAGACGCACAAGGCCACTCTGAGCCCGCAGCTCGAGAGGGCTCGAGCGCTCTCTCACGAACGCTCTCTGGGTCTTTTTCTCTCTCTCCGAGCTCACGAGCACGGCCGCACGAGTTCGAGGGAAGCAGATACACGCGTTACACATTCGGCTTCGAGGTCGAGAGATCCGTGCGAGAGGGGCAGAAGAATGCGATGGACGGGAGGAGAGACGAGGGGGGTTCGGGAAGCTGAGAGACAGACTTGGGGGAGGTGGACGACCTTCCTTCGACGGACTGACAAGGGCAAGAGAAAGAGAGTGTGTGTGGGAAGGAGAGGGAGCGGGAGAGAGAGAGAGGGACAGGGCTAGGGCGCGCCGTCGGTGCCGGCTGCGGGCTGCGTCCGGTTGAACACCGAGATCGAGTTGAGCATCTTGGCGAGCTTGTTCGTCTTGCCGCCGCCCGTCGTCGTCGACGTCGCGCCCGGCGTCGACGCAGGCGAGATCCCCGGGGCCGAAGCCGGCGAGAGGACGGGCGTGACGGGCGCCGAGGCGGGTTGGACTGGAGCGACGACCGCGCGAGGCGGGTCCTTGCGGCCACGAGACGATGCAGGAGGAGGCGCGACGACTTGAGGAAGGGGGATGACCGCCGGCGCGGGAGACGGGCGCGACGAGGTCGGCGAGGCAGGTGACGACGCGCCGAGGTCGCTCGTGTCGGTCGCCGCGTCGCGCAGCTTGGGCCTCGGCGCCGCCGACGCATGCGGCGGCCCGACGGGCGTAGCCGAGGGCGACGACGACGTTGACGAGGTCGCGACGAGGCCGATGGGCGGCGCGAGGCCTGGCGGCGGGCGTGAGTGCGAGTACGGCCGCTTGCCCGGCGGGCTCGGGCTGCGGCGCCAGTCGCGCACGGTCGACACCGACGTCGTCCCGCTCGCGAGCGCGCCGTGCGGGCCCGACTCGGACGGCGGCGAGCCGACGCTCGAGAAGCTCGACAGCGGCGTGTGGGTGCGGCTCGTCGAGTCGAACCCAGACACGGTCGACGGCCCGCCGCCACGGGTCAAGCTCGAGCTCGTCGGCGAAAAGTCGCTCGCGGTGGTGCCGCTGGTGCCGTTGGCCGGGAGCGGGCCGCCTTTGACGCGACGGTCGGCGAGGCGGTCCCTGCGCGTCGACGCCGACGACCAGTGGTCGTGCTGCGCCGACGAGCGGCCGCGGTCGCTCTCGACGCTCGCCGTCGTACCGACCGAGCCACGCGACGAGAAGGGCGAGTCGAACTTGCCGCGAGGAGCTTTGGCGCCCTGCTGCATCTTGGCCGGCGCCGAGTACGTGTCGGCCTTTGCGCCGATCGACGCGTTGCGCTCGTCGACGCGGCGCTTGAACGCCTCGAGTTCCGAGTTGCCCTCGTTGACGAGCGTCTTGAGGCGCCCGAACACGCCGCCCGACTTCTTGACCGGCGGGATGTCCTGCGGCAGCGTCGTCGGGATGGCCGACGTCGACTGGGTGCCGTGCGAGCGCGACGACGGGACCGGCCTCGGGCGCGCAGAGCGGTGGCTCGACGACGAGCGGACCTGGCTCAGCTCGCGCGCGAGCTCCTGCGACGCAGCAGCGAGGTCCTCGAGGACGGCGTCGCGGCCCTCGCTCACGGTCGCGAGCTTGCCCGACCGAGGCGAGGCGGGCGAGGTCGGCGACGTCGCGCCGTGAGTGTCGGTCGCGCGCTCGGCCTGGCGGGCGGCGCGCTTCTCCTTGCGAGCGCCGCGCTTGCGCCGCTTGGCCTTGTGCGCCTTGTCCGCCGCCGCCTTGGCCGCCTCGTCCTCGGGGCTCTCGGTCCCGCCGCCGTTCTCCTGCTCCTCGTCCACCTGCGGCGCCTGGCCGCCGGCGCCGCGTGACGGCGAGTCGTCGCCGTTGTCGTCGCTCGGCGGCTCGCTCGCGGACGGCTCGCTCGTGACGGGCGCGGCAAGTTCCGGTGCGACGACGCGCTCGGCCTCGTTGCCGCCGCCCTTCTCGGGCTCGGGGACGACGGTGACGACGCTCTCGCTCTGCGCGTCGACGAGACTCGGACGCCTGCCGGCGGCGTGGGGCGCGAGGAGCGTGAGCCCGCTCGGCGTCGGCGGGACCGAGGGGGCGAGCGCAGAGGTCGGCGACGTGATGGGCGGGGTCGCAGGGCTCGTCGCACGAGGGCTCAGGTCAGGCGAGGCCCAGGGGAGAGGGCGTGCGATCTGGCTCGGCGAGGCGATGGTCGCGTTGGGGAGGGCGGGCGACGGAAAGGTCGGCGAGGGGAGCGAGTCGCCGTCCTCGCTGAGCGCCGTCGGCGAGGTGATGTAGGGCGGTCGACCCTGCGTCGCCGTCGAGGCGGTAAAGGTCGAGGGCGCAAAGGACGACGCCGTCGAGTCGGGCACCTCGGGCACGGTCGGCAGGTCGTGGCGCAGGTCGGACGGGAGGTCGTCGAAGATGCTCGACTGCTTGACGGTCGAGGGCGCGAACTGCGACAGGAGCGATGCCGTCTGCGGGACAGGCGACGTGTTGCCGCCGATCGAGAGGGGCATCGTCGCGACGGGCGAGAACTCGAACGCCGAGTAGGCCGAGTCGGCCTGGTGGGCGAGCGGCGGACGGTGCTGCGCGCCGAGCTGGCCCTCGCCCATCATCATGACGAGGCGACTGGCCCACCTTCCAAACTCGCCCGCCGAGACGCGACGCTTGGGCTGCCCGTCGACGACCTCGAGGACGTCGCAGAAGACGCGGTCGGCGAGGAAGTGCGCCACCTCGTCGCTCATGCCCTCGAACCGGTTCTGGAGGAACCCGACCGGGTCCTCGACGTACTCGGCAAAGTCCGGGTCGTCGAGCGACGGGTCGGCCCACGGGTTGCGGTGGTACAGGAGGTTGAGAAACACGAGCCCGAGCGACCACACGTCGGCTTGGCGAGGGTCGTACGTCGGCTTGAGGTTGTTGCGGCACTCTGCGCGGGTGTGAGAGCGTCGGTCAGTGAGGGCTCGAGAGAAGGAAGGGCGAGGAAAAGGGCCGAGGGGAAGGCCGAGCGCGAAAAAGAGGAACCGAGAGCGCACCGTAGGCCATGTAGGGCTTGCTCCCGCAGTCAAAGTCCTCGCACTCGGCGTCCATGGTGCCGAGGCCCCAGTCGGTGATCTTGACGACGACGCCCTTGCGCTTGTCGAAGTGGCCCTGCGGCGCGCTCGCGCGGTCGCCCTTGCCGTCGATGACGATAAAGTTCTCGGGCTTGATGTCGCGGTGCGAGATGCCGCGCTCGTGGCACGCCTGGACGGCGGCGCACATCTGGCCGAACATGCGCGAGATGAGGCGCAGGCGCTTGCGCGACAGGAGCTGGTCGCCCATGGCGGCGCTCAGGAGCGACGGCGACGGCGGCGTCTCGTCAACGAGGAGGTGAGCGGGCGTGTCGGCCGTGATGGTGCGCGACAGGGCCGACTCGTCGGCGTCGTCATCGTCGTCGTCGTCGTCGAGGTCGAAGCTCGTGCGGCGGCTGACGTTGTCGGCGGGCGACGCGGCGCGCGAGTACAGGTCGGCCGTGCCGTGTTCTTGCGCCTCGAGGAGCCAGTAGAAGGCGTCGCGCCCACCGGCGTACTCGAGGACGAGGAAGAGCCAGTCGTCCGTCTCGTAGGCCTGCGCGAGTCTCAGAGGGTCGAGTCAGTTCTCGAGCTCGTTGCGAGGGCGACGACGGCGACGAGGACGAGGGGAAGGGAGAGAGAGAGAGAGAGGAAGAGAAAGGAGGACGCACGCCGTACATCTGCACGATGTTCTCGTGCTTGGGGAGGGCGCGGTGGAGGAACGCCTCGTTGCGCTGCACCTCGATGAGGTCCTCGGTCAGGTTCTTCTTGCACAGGCACTTGAGCGCGTAGTACTGGCCGTACGTCGGGCGCCTCGGGAGCGGCGGCATCGGGTTCCACGTCTCGCTCGCCCACGAGTGCATGCGCGGCCGCTGACCGTCCGAGTCGGCCGGCTCGTCGAACTCGAACGACGCGAGCGGGTCGATCGGCGACAGCATGTCCTCGTCGTCGTCGTCGCCGTTGCCGTTGCGCGCGCCGCCGAGGTCGTCGAGCGCCGGGTCCGGGTCGTCGAGGACCTCGCGCACGAGGTACACGATGGCGTACGTGCCCTCGCCGAGGCGGCGCTCGACCTCGAGCTGGCGCGGGCCGTCGAGGCCGTTGCCCGGCGCCTTGCCGTCGACGTCGACGTGGCCGGCGAAGCAGTCGCGCACGTACCCGCCGCGGCCGTCGAGCCACACGCCGACGCCGACGCGCTCGCCCTCGTCAAAGACGTCGACGTCGCGCAGGTCCTCGCTCTCGCTCTCGGCGTCGCTCATGCCGCTCGCGCTCGACGCGTACGTCTTGGTGCGCGCGAGCCCGGCCGGGCTGTTCTGGGCCGAATCGAGGAACGGCTCCTCGTCGGGCGGCGGCGGGCGCGGCGTCGTGAGCACGCTCGGCTTGTACACCTCGTTGGTCGCCTCCCACGACGCGGCCGAGGGCGCACCTGGGCCGCCGCCGGGCGAGGGCGCGTTGGGCTCGGTCGGCGAGGGCGCGACGCCGCCCGTCGTGTTCTCGCGGACGAGCTCGTGGAGGAGCGGGTGCGGGTTGGTGCCGCCGGGCGTGCCGGGCGGGTGCTGGCTCGCGACGCTGCTGCGCCTCGAGCGGCTCGCGATCGAGCTCGTGCGGCTCGCGGCGCGGACCCGGGAGCGCGACAGGGACGGCGTGCGGAACGGGCCGACGCTCGGCGTCTGCGGCTGCGGCTGCGAGTGCGGCAACTGCTGCGGCAGGGGCTGCGGCGAGGCGGCGTCGTGCGCGAACCAGTCGAAGCCGCGCACTGGGTCGGGCTGGGCGTAGTCGTCGTCGCCATCGTCCCAGCCGTCGTCGCTGCCGAGGGCGCCCTCGCCGACGCTCGACACGCCGCTGTCGCCGCTCGCGATGCGGCGCCGGCGCTCGCGGCCGCTCTGCGACCCGGCGCGGCTGTGGCTGCGGCTCGCGCTGCGGCTCACGCCGCGACCGCCGCTCGGACCCGGCGAGCGCACGCGCGTGTGGTGCGTGATGCCGCTCAGGAACGACGCGAGGTGCGTCAGGCTCGGACGCCGAGACGGGACGGGCGCGGCAGGCGCGGTCGGCGAGGGCGAGGTCGTCGTCGCGGCAAAGTGGACCGACGAGCGGCGCGAGCCGGGCTCACGCTCGCGGTCCTCGCCGTTCCACATGGCCGACGGCGGTGGAGCGCGCACGGGGGACGTGCTCGCGCTCGCGGTCGGGCTCGGGCTCGCCGACGGGCCACGCGTGAGCTCGTTCATGTGGGCAAAGTGGACGCCGAGGCCGAGGCTGGCGGCCGAGCGACGCGCCTGGACGCTGCCGCTCCGCGCGGTGCGGCGTCCGCGGCCCGAGCCCGAGCCGGACGAGTTGGCGCTGGTCGAGCCCGCCGCAGGGCCGGCGCCTGGAGCGAGAGGGCCCGAGAAGAGCTGGCGCGAGGCACGGGCTGGCGAGGGCGAGTCGGACTTGATCGACAGGTTGGGCGAGCGCGGTGACGATGGCGAGGCGCGGGTAGGCGCAGAGGGCTGGCGAGGAGAGGAGGACGAGGTAGAGGAGGAGGAGGTTGGGGGCGGCATGGGCCGAGACCGCTAGGCGGATGCGGTCGGGGCGAGCCTGCGGGACACGAACAGTCAGTCGAAAGGCTCGTCGAGGTGCAGAGTCGAAGAGAAAGGAGGCCGCACCGGAAGGACGAAGAGCTTTGCACAAGGTGGACGCGGACCGAGGAAAGTGGGGACGAGGCCGAGGAACGGCGCGAGCTGCACGTCGAGGACGAGGCTGGCGCTGTTCTCTGCTGTAGTCGAGAGGGCAGGTCGAGTTGGCGTTGGCCCGCGAAGAAGGAAAGGGCGCCAGTTGACGAGGGAGGGTCCGGCCGAGAGCTGCGAGGAGGGGACCGAGAGAGAGTCAGCGACTGCGCCCGCGGCGGCTGGTGTGCTGGTGCTCTGAGACGTTGTGCATGGTGCTCGCGAGTGCCCTGGGTGCCCTTGAGGCGCAGGGACCGCGGCACGAGGCGACCATGAGGTGCCCGCCGAGGCAACGGCTCACGTCGCCCGCCCACTCCGAGAGGGAGCAGGGCGGCTCGGTAGCCCTGATGAGGGCTCACATGCCGTCTAACGAGGTCCACCGGGTCCAGGGAGGGGTGCGGCGGGCTGGGCTAGTCAAGGGCCGGCGAGAGATGAAGAGAGATGGGCGACGCACACGGTGAACGGGGGCACTGGACGGGGCGGTTGGTCGGCGAGTTCTTGATCGAGGCACGTCTAGTGCAGTAGCTGGTGTCGTGGTTCCGGGTCGAGGCGAGCGAACTCCTCGAGGCGAGTCTTGGGGGGACGAGGACGCGGACGGCGATGGAGACGACGACGAGGGCGAGAGCGGCGAGAGGGTGCGGGGCTGCGAGGCAGAGGCTGTGGCCTGCTCCTCTGCACTGCACGCTCAGCTGGCCGGCGTCGAGGGAGTGCGGCGCGAGCAACCGGACGCCTCCCTTCGATCGCCCTCTTGCGACGACGACGAGGACGGCGGCGGCGTTAACAGCCGGACTCGTGAGCCTCGCTCGGGACAAGGATGCAGTGCAGTGCAGTCTATCGTGTCGACGTCTATCGGAAGAGCAACGTCCGCCTCTACCGCGACAGCCCGCCCCCGAACCCGTACTCGTCGTCGCCTCGCTCCTCCTCGTCCCCCTCGACCCGGATCCGCATCCCGTCCACCGCCGGCCGCACCCACACGTCGCCCTCGCCCCCCCGCTCCTCCACCGCGCTCCCTCGCTCCCAGCTCTCGACCGCCTGCAGGCCCCGCTCGACAAACACGCCCGCGTCCTCGCGCGTCGGGTCGGCCGCTCCGTTGTACAGCTCCCACGCGCTCGCCGGCGCCGGCGGCACCTGCTCGCCCTCGACCACCGGCAGCGACGTGCGCCTCGCCGGCGACGCCGACAGCGCCTCGCACAGCGCGAGCCACAGCGCGTGCGACGTGCGGTGCCCGAACCCGAGCTGAAACGGCGCGTGCACGACCAGAGCGACGGCGATAACGTGGCGCAGCGACGTCGACAGCGAGGTGCCGAGACAAGGTGCGAGGTTCGAGTAGGAGGGGGCGAGGGCGCATCGGCAGGGCGGGCAAGAAGGGAGGGGAGCAAGGTTCGTCAGGTCGGGCAACGCAGACTTTGCCGGCTCGACGAGGACGCACCAGGTAGTTCCGTCTCGCGCCGAGCCGCCTCGCCGTCTGCAACGCTTGCCCGATCCCGTAGTGGCTCGTGAATGGCTCGACTCGGAGGCAGTCGACGACGAGCGCGTCGAGCTTGTTGCCCGCGAGCGCGCGCTCGATGACGGCCCACACGGGCGGCGGCACGAACGACACGTCCGACAGGTAGACGATCGACGTGTTGAACAGGAAGCCGAGGCATGTGTAGGGCGATGGCGGCGTCGTGAAGAACTTGCCGTGGTGCACTGCGCGAGGGGGGGCCAATGCGTGAGCGAGACGTGCTACGAGGCCTCACAGGGGCGAGAGAGACGACCCGGAGCATCTCTGCCGCCGCAAGAGCCGAGGGAGAAACCGCTGACGCACCTGGCAAGGGCGTGATCCGGACGCCGAACAGCTCGAACGGCTCGTTCTCGTCAAAGATGTGCCACGTGAGGGCTGGAACGTCGCCTCCTCCAGTCTGAAAGGGCGAGCCGTCAGGGTCTGTGGCTGATGGACAAGAGAGGAAAGGGAGGACGCACCGCTTTGCCGAGGCTCGTCAAGTAGGGAAACGCCTGCGTCGCTCGAGGAGGGTCAGGGTTAGGGTCTGGCGCGAGGGAGAGGCCGAGAGGGGGACAGGGACGCACCCGTGAGACCTCGTTGAACGTCTCTTGCGTGAGGTAGATCGGGATAGACGTCTGGATGGCGCCCCGCAGAGTCCAACCTGCGACGAGGAGGGGGCGAGGGCAGGGTCAGCAGCTTGTCTGACCCTGTCCTGAGACGGAGCGGCTCACCTCGAAGATCGTCGAGACCGAGTATTGCGTCCTGTGCGGCGCAAGAGAGGTCAGTTTGGCTCCGCCAGAGTGAAAGAAGGGAGGAAGGGAGAGGACGCACGGCATGAGCGTGCGTGAGGAGGACGGCGTCGATCTCGCGCAGGCCGTGCTTGGGCCAGTGCTCTATCGCGCCTCCATAGAACGTCTTGCCGCACTGTGCGAGGGAAAGGGACGGTCAGCGGTCGTGGGCGTGACACAACGAGGAGGAGGGGACGGACGTCGATGAGGATGGTGCGGTCGCGCTCGCCTGCTTGCGGCGAGGGGATGCGGAGGATGGCGCTCGTGTTACGCCTAAGGTTCTTCTGGGCGTCGAGGTCGGCCTTGTCGAGGGTTGAGCGACAGCAGTGGCAGCCGCCGACCGGGTCGGTGAGGCACTGGACGGCGGGCAGGCCGGACGAGGTGGCGGTCCCGAGCAGGATCAGGTCGAGCGCAGCCATGCTCACTCGTCGCTGCAGCGAGTCGCGCGGTGAGGCGGCAAGAGCGACGATGGTCCAGAGACGTCGCTCCACCGTCACCTCCATCGTCCGCCATCGCTCTGCTTGCGAAACCGAGCAGCGCAATCTACCGCAGCTGTGTCTGAGCACACCTCTGGCCAGCAGCGACGCCAGAACCTGCTCCCGCTGCGGTGCTCGTCGACCCTCTCCGATCCTCATCTCTTGAGCGACCGCTCGCTCTCCATGGCTCGCACGGGCGACTCACTGGCGGCGAGTCGCTCAGTCGAGCTTCACTGCTGCACCCGCATGGGCACAAGCCGCCCGAGCGTGGGAGTGCCTCGGCTCCCGCCCCTCTGCTCCTCGTCCCCCCTTCCTTCCCCTCGCGCTCGACGTCACGCTCGAGCGCTTGTCCTTCGCCTACGCTCCGGCTCAGGAGACGTCGCTCAGGAGCGGTGCGGACGACCTGGGGCGCCCGCTCGTACTCACTCGATGCGGAGCCCTTTTCCTCGGACACCTGCTCCATAGGCGGACTCGCGTCCTTTTCTGCGCTCGGCATCGCTGCGTCTTCGAGCTCGCTGCGCCTCCTTGCTCTCTTTCTCTTCCGCCATCTTTCCTCGTCGACATGGCGACCAACGCACTCTCGCCCCCTGTCATCGACCCCAGCATCCCGGACCGACTGCGCAACACGCTCAGAGACGAGGTCCACTTTGGTGCGTTCGCCGTTCGCTCCTTGGGCCACAGTTTTCACCCGAGTGCTGATCTTGTGACCGAGCAGCATCGACAGGCGAGACGACAATTCACGAGGAGCGCCTCGGCAGGCGAAGATGGTCGCTGACTCTTCTTGCGCACCGCGACAGCCTGCGGCGCGCTTTAGCGACACGAAGAACTCGGACGAGCCGGCATCATCACGGACATGGTCAAGTACACCGTCGCCAAGGCGCATGCTGCCGATCCCGCTCGTGCGTCCCGGTCTCTCCTCGAGCGTCTTCTCGTGCAGCGAGTTGACCTTTCCTCTTCCTCCTCGACGACCCAGACTTTGCTCGCACATCGCCCATCGAGAGCTACTGCACTTCCGTCGACCTCACCGCCCTGAACAAGGTCATCGACGGCAAGCATGCGCTGTTCGCCATCCAGAAGGCCGTCGGCGAGCTTTACAGGATCGTGCGCCCGCTTTCTCTCTCTCTCTCTTTCTTCTCAGCCCCGACTCAAAGAACCTGACGACGACCTTCTGACCCACAGCGGAAAGATGCGCGCGAGCTGAGTGCGCTTCTCCTGTACGCGGCCTGCAATGCGATCCGACCTTCTGACCTTTCATTCGCCGCGCCCGCAGGAGAGACAGGTCCGCCTTCATTCGCCGCTCGGCTCGAGCATGACGATCGGAACCTGACACATCTGGCCGCCGATACAGTGCAGCGAGACGCTCCCCGTCTCCCGGCCGGTCAGGCCGACCTCGTCGAGCAGGCTTGCGTGCGTTCGGACCCTCTCTTACGCTTTCCCGCCCTCGCCCTCGGTCTCGCTCGACCTGGCGACCGCGGCAACAGGACCAGATCCTGTCGTACCTCGAACACAATGCGCCTCGGGCCTTCAATGTGCTCGAGCCGAGCAGTGCGCGCGCTCTCGGTCGGCACCGTCAGCGCGAGGGCAAGTACAGGCGCGACCTCATCTACTCTCGGATCCAGTACTAGACGGCGTCGTCTGCATCGGAAGAAGCTTTCGAGTCCTGCCCGTGCTTCAGAGAGGAGCGCGAAAGCTTGAGAGCGAGCGTTTGAGAAGGTCGATCGAGAGTCGCCGTTCCGACCCACCACTTGATTGAGCCTGTCTCTCGCCCTCAGAAGCCTTCGTGCAACATCGCAGGTCTCGAGAGCGGCATCACAGAAGCGAGAGCGGGCGAGCAAAACTGATGAGACGAGGAACCGTCCTCGCACGGTCCTGCGACCGCCGGCTGGAGCTCGACTTTCTTCTCGTCGCAGCAGGACTCGTTGTACGTAGTTCGTCGAGTCTGAGCGACGCACGCCCGAGAGGCGAAAGCTGTCCCTCTCGAGCCGATTGAAGCCCGACGACCAGCTCAGGTTGCGAAGGACGGCTGGCTCTCGCTTTCGCCTGGTCCTTTCCTCTCGGTCGAGGCACGCCAAAGCGAGAGACGGGCAAGGGTATGTACTGCACACGCCTCGCGCTACGTCTCCCGCCGCGGGGTTGGACACGGAGGGAGAACAAGCTGCGAAAAAGGCCCTCGGCCTGCCGACGACGACGACGACGACGGGCGGGCGAGGGGGCGAGCACTATAAGAGGGCTAAGGAAGACAGGAAGGGGGCAGGGCGCGCTGCGCCAACAAGGAGGGTCGAGGAGCGAGGAGAGGAGGGTGGGAAACTGGGTATGCGGGTGCGAGAACGGGAACAGGCGGGGCGCGAGGAAGGAAAGGCGAAAGTTGGAGCGGGGCGCGTGCTGGAAAGGAAGGTGGGTATCGCGAGGGGTATCGAGAGCGCGCACTCGAGAGCGCGAGAGGGGAGGACGAGGGGGAAGGAGGCCGAGCGCGTTGGCGCTCAGGCGAGGAGGAGCGTCGCCGCGAGGACAGCGGCGCCGAGGACGCCCGAGGCGCGGACGGCGAGGCCCTGTGCGGCGCCACCGGTCAAGTTGGTCTCGCCGGCCTGCTTGGTGACGCTCTCGAGGAAGCCGCCGCCGCACTTCTCGCCCGTCGCCGTCCACAGGCTGCCCTGGCCCTTGAGCAGCGGCGAGTTGGCGAGGCCGAGGGCGTACGGCATGCGCGACTCCCACGCGACATAGGCCGACAGGATCGACTTGGTGCACTGAGAGCACAGGACGGTCGACGACATGGACGGCGACAGGAAGAGGAACGGGAGCGACGCCGACGACCACGTCGCCGCGTTGGGCAGGATCGACGGGACGTCGAACGACTGGACGCCGGCGGCCGTCGAGTCGTCGCCGAGCGACGAGGTGCTCGCCGACGTCGAGTTGGACGCGGCCGCCGTCGAGTTGGCGCCCGACGACGAGGCCGACGCGCTCGCCTGCGCCGAGGATCCCGAGCGCGAGGCCGAGGCCGAGGCCGACGACCACGCCGACGCCGACGAGTCGCCGTTCCACTGGCGGCGTGCGAGACGCTTGACGGCGCCCGTGATCTGGACGTACAGGCTCGGGGGAGCGGGCACGTCAATCTCGAACGACGCGTCCTGCGCGGCGAGGATGCGCGCGTTGTTGACGACCGGGACCGACTGGACGAGGTGGGTCGTCGTGTTGAACGTCGCCTCGGTCTCGTTCGTGGCCGACGAGGCGGACGACGACGAGGCCGACGCGGGCGAGCCGGCGTCGATCGAGGCGGTTGCGGCGGCGGCGTACGAGCTCGCGACGCTCGACACGACGTGAGTCGCGTTGGCGCCGGTCGAGCCGGCGGGCATCGAGCCCTTCGCGATGTCGTTGATGCACCAGTCGGCGGTCGAGTCGGTGCTGCACACGGCGTCGCGGAGGGGCGTCAAGACGTACAGGGCGTCGTACGACCCGAGGACGACGTCGTTGCTGGCCGTGAGCTCGGCCGTGCAGTTCGAGTTGAACTGGGTCAACAGGGACCGCACGAGCGAGTCGTCGCACGGCGCCGAGTAGCACAGGCCGGCGAGGGCGTCCTGGACGGCGGCGTCGTTGGCGGCGTAGTCGTTGGACGCGGCCGAGGCCTGGAAGGTCGACAGGGCCGAGAGGAGCGGGGCGGTGCAGGTGCTGATGTCCTGGTGCGAGTTGAGGTAGGTGAGGAACGCCTCGCACTTTGGCGAGATGGTCGACGGGATCAACGGGTTCGGGGCCGACGAGGCTGTTTTGGGTGAGAGAGGCGTGTCAGTGGATGCGACGAAAGAGTGCAAGGCGGAACAGTCGAACGCACCGGTGGTGTTGGTCGACGAGGTGCGAGACGGGGCCGAGGACGACGAGGCGGAGGAGGGTGCGGCCGAGCCCTGAGCGCTGACGGACTGAGCCGACGAGAGGGCGAGTGCGGCGGCGGCGAGTGCCGTCGTGGAGGTCGAGAAGTGCATGCTCGGGTGGTGCGTGTCGGGCGAGAGAGAGAGAGGGAGCGACGAGGTTGAGCGACGATCGAAGGTGGGCGGAGGGGGCGGCAAAGGGAAGGCACTCGAGGGACGGGGACGGCGAGGGGCGGCCGGTGGTGTGGCTCGGCGGGCTGGTAGAGGGTCAACGAGAGTCTTGAAGGTGCACGAGCGTGTCCTGGACGACGGGTGGTGGAGGGACGAGGGACGAGAGAGGCGAGAGCGAGGCAGCGTTTGTTCCTCCGGCTCTCGCTCTCGCAACCTCTCTCGATCGACTCTGGCCTGGCATCTTGCAATTCGCACGCTCTCTTAGCCAGCCTGCTCAGCCTCTACAACCCCGTCCCCTCCCTGTACACCCAGCTCGCTCCCCTCGTCAGTGGCCACCTCCGCGCCTTCGGTCACCCAACTTGCGACCGCGTCACGTGGGTTTCAACCTCGCCGCCTCTCCCACTGCCCGAGCCGTCGTCCTCAAGCTCGCAGAGCGTGTCAAAGGGTCGAGCAAGGCGAGGCGAGCATGCGCGCGGTCGGGCTCGAGCGCGAGGAGGCAGCGCGAGCGAACCGTGGCCTCGCTCACGCGCCTCGCCGCACAACACACGCCTCCTCCCCCTCTCCCTCCTCGCTCTGCGCTCCTGCAGCAACCCTGCACATGCTGCAGCTGCTCTCCCGAGGCCACCGCGACCTCGCGAGCCTGCGCTGCGCCCCAGGGCTCGCTCGTCCTCCAGCTCGCTCCCCTCCCCGCACGCTCCGCCGTCCGCCCTCCTCTCGTCGCCGGAATCTCCTTGGAGCCGACGACGGCCGAGTCGGCCGTGAGTCCGCCTGCAGAGCGCCTCCTGACCGGCCCCATCGCCGCGATAGGCGGCTGCGGAACCACGAGGGTCCGGGCCAGCTCTGGCTGCACTCCGTGCGAGCTCGACCGGTGCCCGCAACGCTGCAGCTTGGCTTCTGCTTCCACACACTCGTCGCCAGCATCTCGAGCTCCCACTCACGATGCCCCTCTCGTCGTTCCTCCCCGGCTTCTCGGCCGCCCCTCCTCGCTACGCCGGCATTTCCGAGCCGAGCGTGTACGCGACGCTCGCCCACGCCACCGACCCCGACGCGCACAAGGGCACCGCCGACCCGAACGAGGCCCTCGACGCTGGCGAGGGTCTCGCACCGACGGCGCAGCAGTTCGACTATGTCATCTGCGGCGGCGGGACAGCCGGCTGCGTCCTCGCGTCGAGGCTCACCGAGGACCCGAACGTGTCGGTCCTGCTCATCGAGGCCGGTGAGAGCGACCAAAAGGTCCTCTTCTCACGTGTCCCGGCTGGGTGGGCCAACCTGTTCAAGTGCGTCCCGCCCCTCCTCCTCCTCGTCTTCCCCGAGACCGTCTCTCTGACCTCGCCTATCCTTCTCGCGCTGCAGGACGCCCGCCGACTGGGCCTTCTCTACGGTGCCGCAACCCGAGCTCTCGAACCGCTCCCTCTTCCAGCCTCGCGGTGAGTCCAGCCTCTCGCCTTTCTCGCCCTCGCTCCCGACGAATGCGAGCTGACCCTCTGCAACCCTGTCGCAGGCAAGATGCTCGGCGGCTCGTCGGCCATGAACGCCCAGATCTACCAGCACTGTTCGCGCGAGGACTATGATGCCGTACGTCCCCTCTCGCTCGCCAGGTTTAAGAGGCCCGAGCGGGCTCGAGACTGACCTTTTTCGTCTTTCCTTCCTTCTTCCCTTCCCTTCCTTCTGCGCCGTTTCCGTCCTCGTCTACCCATCGACTCGTCCGACACGTTTCACCTGCTCGCGACGCAGTGGGAGGCGTCGGGAGCGACCGGCTGGGGCTGGCTCGACCTCAAGCCCTACTTCGCCAAGGCCGAGGGCTTCACGCCGAGCGCCGCGCACAAGATTGACGAGTCGGTGCGTCCCCCTCACTCTCTTCTCCTCGGCGCAGTTGAGCCCGTACTGATGATGCTCGTCGAGCAGATGCGCGGCAAGGAGGGCGTCTGGAAAACTGGCTATCCCTCGACGTCGCCGGTCGTCGCCGCGTGGGTCAAGTCCGGTGTGCGTCCACCCCCTCTCGTGTCGTCTACTTCAACGAGAGCGAGCTGGACTGACCGACCTCGTCGCGCGCTACAGCCTGCCTGCGGCGTGGCCCACAACCCGGACCTCAATATCGAGACGAACCCAAACGGCGTGCGTCAGGATCTCTCCCCTGTTGCGCCTCCTTTCGCGTACGAGGGGCACGTCACTGACCTGAGCCGGCCAAGCGCACAGATCACGCGCTTCCAGGCGACGGTCGACTCGAAGGGCCAGCGCTCGTCCACCTCGGCCGCCTACCTCCCGCCGTCCGTCTACACGCGCCGCAACCTCTCGATCCTCACCTCGACGCGGTGCAGCAAGCTCCTCCTCGGCCCGGACCAAGACGGTCAGCAGCGCTGCGTCGGCGTCGAGCTGCAGCAGGAGCGCAACGGCAAGACGTTCGTCGCGCACGCCAAGCACGACGTGATTCTGTCGCTCGGCGCGTTCGGCACGCCTCAGCTCCTCCTGTGCTCCGGCATCGGCGCCAAGGACAAGCTTGACGCAGTCGGCGTCGTCCCCAAGCTCGACTTGCCCGGTGTCGGCGAGGGCCTCAAGGACCACTTCCTTGCCGGCATCTTCTTTCGGGCCAAGAACGGCACCAGCTTCGAGTTCCTCAAGAGTCAGCTTCGTACTGTACGTCCCGAGCGATTCTCTTGTGCCCCTCTCTTTCGACGAACTAACCTTTCGCCAATTCTCGACGCGCAGATCCCTTCTCTCATTCGGTGGCTAATGTTCGGCACTGGCGCCCTCGCCTCGAACCTCGCCGAGGGCGGCGCCTTCCTGCGCTCCGACACGATCGCTCGTGACGGGTCCATCTCGTCGTCGGCAACTGAGGCCAAGGGCATCGTCGACTTCCCGATCAACGCGAGCGGCTCGACGAGCGCCGACCTCGAGATCATCGCGGCGCCTGTGTGGTACCTCAAGTGCGTCGGCCTCGTCTTTCTCTCCCTTGTCGTCTCGTCGAGGGGACCTTCCTAACTCGCCCTTCCTCCTCCTGTTTCTCAGCCACGCCATGACGCCGCCTCCCGTCCCGTCGGCCGACTACTTCACTATGGCCTCGACCATCCTCAAGCCGTTCAGCACCGGTACGGTCGGCATCCGCACCGGCAACGTGTGGGACGAGCCGCTCATCGACCCGAGGTACCTGAGCGACGAGCGCGACCAGAAGGTGCGCCGCGACTGTTTCTCTGTCTGCTCTGTATCTTTTGGTGTGAGACTGACCCGATCGCGAGGTCCCTCTGCGCAGGTCCTTCTCGCCGGCCTGCACTTCTTGCGCCGCCTCTCGCAGACGGCCCCGCTCGCCGACCTCATCACGGGCGTCGACCTCCCGACCGGCGGCATGCAGGGCTTCCTCGACGCGACCGACGACGAGCTCCTGCAGCACTCGAGGGAGACGGCCGAGACGATCTACCACCCGTTCTCGACGGCGAGGATCGGTGCGTCCAGCCCTTTCTCTCCTTCTCACTCTCGACTCCTCCACTACGGCCGTGACATTGACGCGCTTCCTCGCACAGGTGACCGCACCAAGGGCGGCGTCGTCGACCCGGACCTTCACGTCTACGGCACGACCAACCTGCGCATTTGCGACGCCAGCGTTTTCCCCGACGCCGTCAGTGGCCACCCTGTGCGTCTCTCTCTCTCTCTCTCTCCTCTCTCTCTCTCTCTCTCTCCCTCTCTCTCGTCGTCATCTCGACCCAGTCGAGCTCGCTGACAAGCGCCAACCCTCGCAGCAAGCCGCCGTCGTCGCCGTCGCCGAGAAGTTCGCCGACATGCTCAAGGGCGAGAGGTCCGTGCGCAACGCAGCCGGCGCCACGGCTCGTCTCTGAAGGGCTCGTCTCGAGCTGTCGAGGTGGGCTGTATCTCGGTCGTCTATTCTGTTCCTGCAACTCGCGTTCTCGTCTTCCTCGTCGAGAGCTGCCTGCATTGCTCTCTCTCTTGTGCTCGCTCCTCTCTCTCGCTCTCGCTCGCAAGTTCGTGTCTCGAGAGTGCTCCGTATACTTCAGTACTCGCGCTGGAAGTAGAGCCACGCTCGGCGGAAATCTCCGTCTCTCGACGCCCGACGCCTGCCGAGCGCATGAGCCTCGTCGTGCTCGGGGGACGACGACGGCACGTGCGCCTGACTCAAGCGCGAAGAATGTTGCTGGAACGTGTGCCGTCTCCTCGATGGCGTCGTACCGGCCTGCTGAGCCCTGCGGCGAGCGGCGGCCAAGCGCCGCGCTGTGTCCTTTTGTTGGCGAGCGGCGACGGCGGTGCGGCGAGTCTGCTTGACTTGGTTGCTGTGGTGCTCGAGCACGTTGTAGCCGTCGGTCTCGACGCCGTACGCATCTTCGAGGTACGTGGCCTGCAAAGAAGATCGAGCGTGAGCTTGCGGGCGAGGGAGCGAGGACAGGAAGCGCACGGACCAGTTGCTCTCGGTCCGCGGTGGAAAGATCGCCGTCATCCATTGCGCGAGAAGAGAGAGTCAGTACCGAATCTGTCGTCGTCGCTGCAAGACGTTGTGCGCGCGCACCGAGGACGTCGGCGCTCCACTCTGCGAGCGGGCCAAGTCAAGTCAGTCGGCTGTCGGCACTGTGTCCGAGGGGGCGGCCGAGCACTCACCGAGGTTTTGCAGCGTCTCCAGCTGTGGTCCTCGAGAGGGTCAGGCTCGCGTAAGACGCGAGGAGCGAGAGAAAGAGGAGCGCACGAGGTGACCGGCCTCGACGTAAAGCGCGACCGCTTCTTGCGAGAGCTTGCTCCGACGGGTTTCTTGGCGCTCACGTCTAAGGCGATCGCGCTTCTCCACGAGCGGACGCTTGACCTGGTCCGTGACGGCGTTCTCTGCGCGTGTGGGTCGGGCAAATGTGAGCGGGCCGAGCACGATGAGGGCAGAGGAGCTCAACAGCGTCACGCACCCAGCTCCTGGTTGATGGCGAGGATCTGCATGTCCAGCTCGTGGTACTCGGAGACGGGGTCGAGAAAGTCGGGCTCGAGAATGCGGCGCCACGCTGCTTCGGCGAGAGAATGTCAGTCGGCGCACGGGGTCCGTGGCAGCGCGAGCGGCGGCTACGTACCCACGCGCACTGCAGAGGACGACACATGTCAGGCAACGCGACGAGAGAGGAATACGGCGAGCTCTCGAGCTCACCTTGGTCGTGGAGCGCCTTTGCCCTCGAGACGAGCTGGTCGGGCGCGGTGTGCTCCTCATCCTCAGAGTAATCGTCGAGCTCGTCAGGCTCTGGCGAAGCGCTTCTGCTGTGTGTGCCCGTCATGACGGCGAGGAGCAGTTTGCGGCTCACGCAGCGAGAGCCCCAGCGCGAGCCGAAAGTTCAACTGCACGGACCCGCCGCGGACCTTCCGGAGAGGAGCCCGGCTACGTTCGCTCGCCAACCGGACGCAGCTGCGGTACGTACAGGGGCTGTGTTCCGGTGCGCCCGCGCTCGGTCGACGGCGAGTCGAAGTGAAGAGGGTCGAGCGTGGCAGCCTTCTCCAGTTGCGCCTCGAGCTGCTTTGAGCACCGCTCTCGCAGCTCTGCCGTCCTCGGCGGGCTCAGAGCGACACAGGGCAACTCAGAGCGAAAGTCAGGTGCCGCTGACGGAAGCGAGTCGGAGAATGCGAGCCTCTCTCTCAAGAGCCGCTCGTCAACGGCTCGCTCGACAAGGAGGAAAAGCGCGATCGTTGCAGGAAAGGTACACAAAGTTGGACGGCACGGCAGAGAGGGTACAGCTAAAGCGAGACCTGTCGCGAAAGAGGAGAGAGTCAGGCTGATATGCGAGGGGGAGGTTGAGAAAGCGGGGACTGAGCGCACCTGTCGAACGTTCTCCTCGTCCACCTCGACCCTCGAGCGCCGCACCCTCTCCTCGACCTCCTCCTCTGCCCACCGTCGAGCGCGCCTGCCTGCACCCCGCCGACTCACTCACATCTGCCCCTCCTCAACGGCGGCGTCGTGCGGGCCGGTCGCCGCCGTCATCTGCCGCCCAGCCGCCAATCTGGAAGAGTGCGCCTCCTGCCTGAGCGCCCAGGGCAGCACCGAACTGGAAAGGCCCAGGTCCGGCGGCAAACGCGGGCGCGCCGAACATGAACCCGTCGACGTCGCCGCGGCCGAGCCTGGGTGCGGCGCCAAAGACAAAGGCGGGAGCGGGTGCCGGTGCGGCGGCGGCGGCGCGTACGGCGCCGAACGCGAAGGCAGGCGCGAGTGGCGGTGCGGCGGCTGCGGGTGCGGCGAGAGGGTGGCCGACGGGGTAGATGGGCGCCGCTCGGACCGGCTTGGCGGCGGCAAGGCGGGCGGCATCGGCGGCAGTGCGGGCGTCGAGGGCGTCTTGCGCACGAAGGCGAGCTTGCTCGATCTGAGAGGGAGGACACAACGTGAGTCGCGAGCACTCGCGAGGACGAGGGCTGCGCGAGGAGGAGAGGGACGAACCTGGTTGTAGTCGGCCATCTCGGTGTCGTCGTGGAGGACGCACTTGCCGTCGCCGGAGCCAGCTCGCTGCTCAAAGTGCTCGTAGCCCTTGATCTGTGAGGGCGAGGGACCGAGGGTGTCAGTACGAGGCTCACGGGCTCGGACGAGGCTCGTCGGGCTCTTGACGCACGATCGCGCGACAGCAGTAGCACCAGTAGGCGCCGCACTGGCTGCAGACCATCTTGTTGCACCCGTCCGACTTGAGGCACGGCACGGTGCACTTTGGGCATGGCCGGATGAGCGCGGCCGACATCGCCTCTGCGGCGAGGAGGGTGCGACGTCAGGCTTGCTCCCCTTGCGACATCGAGTAGAGGAACAGAGGGACGCACCCGCGACGGCATGAACTCCGGGGAGGCGGCTCTCCTCGTCGGCCTCCTCGCACGAGAGCGGAACATGGCCCTCCTGCAGGACCCGGCTAAAAGTCAATTTCGGCGACGGCGACGACCACGGCGAGGGGCGAAAGAGGTATACGAGCGCACCTTGCGACACTTGCGGCAGGACACCTTGCGGCACTCGGGCCTCTCGCACCGGAAGAGACGCTCGTCCGGGTTCTCGATGAGGCAGGCGAACGGGCAGAACCTGCAGGCGACGGCGACGAGCGTCGTCAGTGAGGGGGAACAGGGGCGCTCACTGTCACAGAGAAGAAGAAGTAGGACGCACGGGCACTTCTCGAAGCCCTCGACGCCGTCGAACGCCTCGTCGAGGTCCTTCTGCTGAGCGAGTGCCGCGAGCGAGTCGACCATCTTGGGCGCAAGGAACGACGGGTACGACTTGGGGTCGAAGCGAGCTGAGCAGTCGGCCGTCATACAGGGAAGCACCTGTGGGAGGGAGTGGGTCAGTACGGGGAGGGGCGAGGGTTGCGGAAAGGGAGGGAGGGAGAGAAGAAAAGGGAGAGACGCACAGCTTGGCGGCGCCCGATGCGGTCGCTCGCGTTGGCGAGCGCACAGCTCTTGCAGAACAGGTGGCCTTCGACGCACGACGCTGCACGAGGGCGGCAAAGGTTAGCTTGGTCCGGTCGCCTCGAGTCGGGCGGGGACGACGGTGGCCTCGGGGAGGCAGATCTGCTCGCGAGAAATGGGGACGCACCCGTGTTCTCGACGGCGACCTCGTCGTAGCAGCAGCCGCACTCGATGGCCGTGCCGGCCTCGCGCGCCTTCTCGTTGAGCCGCTCGGCCCGCTTGCGCTCGCGGTCGGCGGCACGCTCCTCCTCGTCGGCCGCCCGGCGAGCGGCACGGTCGGTCACTGTGAGGCGAGACGCAAGGGCGCGTGAGTGAGGGAGAGGAGGAGAGGGAGAGGAGGGCGAGGACGCACCGATCTTGTTGACGAGCCAGTCCATCTCGCGCTTGAGCTCCGGCGGCGGACCCTCGACCTCCTCCTCGTCCCACTCCTCGCCGTCGCGCTCGCGCCGCACGATCCTCACGACAGGCTTGGGCGGCTTGCGCGCCTTCTTGAGCTTCTGGTTGTCGTACTCGCCGGCCGTGAGCTTGCGGCGGAGCGTCGTCCAGGTCGGCGCGAAGAAGCACGCGTGCGGCGCCGAGACGAACGACTGCTTGATGACGGTCGACGGGAGGCGGTCAAAGTCGGTATAGAGCTGGTCGAGGCTGTCGTACGGCGAAGCGAGTCAGTCAAGTCCGTTCAGAAACGACGAGAGGGGGAGGAGGGGACGGACGCGATCTTCTTGTACAGGGGCGTCGGCTGCTCGCCGCTGTTTTTCCTCGCGTCGACATCGAGCCAGTCGACCTCCTTCTCCTTGCCCTTGCCCTTGTCCTGGCGCGCGCCCTCGCCGTCGCCCTCGCCGCCGTCGTCGACGCGCGGGTACGTCTTCATGCCGAGGAGCAGCTCGACGACGCTCGCCGCGCCGCCCGCCGCGTGCTCGGGAGCATCGAGGAGCTCCGAGACGTAGCCGGGGTCGACATCGGGGAGGACGGCGAGTACGGTCGCGAGCGGCGAGGGCGGCTGCTCGGCGAGCGAGCCCGGGTCGGCGTCCTCGTCGTCGCTGTCGAGGACGAGGAGCTCGCGGTAGTCGTGGGCGCGGCCTTTGCCCTTGTCGGCGAGACGGCGAGCGGGCAGCGGCGAGACGACCTCGAGCGAGTCGTCGACGACGACCTGGTCCGGCTCGTCGTCCGAGTCGAGGACGTAGACGGCCTTGCCCTTGCCCTTGCCCTTGCCCTCGCCGTTGAGGTCGAGCTGGTGGCCGGGCGTGCCGGTGCGGGCGCGCTTTGGCTGGGGCGGCGTGTCGGGCGACGAGTGGGCGAGGCGGAGCGAGGGCGAGGCGGCCCGCTTGCGGGCCATCGTCGCGTTGGCGGCGGTCGAGGCGGATGCGGCGGCAGGCGGGTCGATGAGGTCGATGAGGGCTCCGAGGGCAGCTGCAAGGAGGACGCGAGCAGGTGAGCGCGGGTCCTGCACCGCCTCGTTGAACGACGAGGGGGAGCGCGAAGAGGAGAGGAGTGCAGAGTCGCACCTTGGGCGCTCGCGCTCGCGAGCACGGCCTCGCCCGCACTTGGTGCGCCGTCCTGACGCGTCTCGTCCCACGCCCTGAGCGCGTCGCGCCTGGTCGAGGTCGGGGCGAGTGCGCGGGCGGCGATGAAGAACTGCTCGGCGACGACGCTCCGAGAGGGTCAGTACGAGGTGCCGCGGTCCTTGTAGAGCTCGAGAGTGCATTCTTGGCCCCACTCATACCCGCTCGAGAGGTTGCGAAAGGCTCACCTCGGGTGGAGGAACGTCGGGCGGCGTCTCGTCGTCGTCGCTCGACAGCTCGAGCGGGCTCTTGGCTGGCGCAGCAGGGCCGGCGACAGAACGGGGCTGCCAGCCAGACATGGCTGCCGGGGCTCTGGCGGACAGAGAGCGGGTGGAGGACGACGCGGCTCCGACTCGGTGTCGCTTCGAGTCGCTCGCTCGGCCGCTTTTCTCTCGCTGGTCTTTGCTAGACAGCATCTCGTCTCGTACCCAGTCGTATGCGCCGCGTCCTTATTGCAACTGCGCCCCTGGCGAGAGCTGCGGCGTCTCTGACCCTGAGTTTGGTCGACGCCGGCTTTCTCTCGTCCTTCGGCCGCGCACACGTCTGGTTTCGGCCTTCGGAAGAGCACGAGCAGGCGCGGAATGCGGTGCAGGACACGGCGTAGCCAAAAGACGCGTGCCCTTGAGCGAGAGGCGGGACAACGCGCGCAGGAGAGTGCGAGGCGATCCAAGCCCGTCTCGCCGCAGCCAGGGTCGACGCACGACCGCCAGCCGATACTCGGCGTTGTACTCGAGCGGCTACGCGGCTGGAGAGCAAGTGCAAGGCGAGGCCTCGAGCAGGGTGCGCGCGCAATGGCGCCAAGCCGAGTCGTCGATGCGAGAGGCGAGCGAGGGCGGCCGCTCCGCCCGCTCCGAGTGTGACGACAGAGAGGCGACCCGTGTTGCGAGAGCGTGCGCGTGGAGATGCGGCGCAGCGAAAGAGCGTGCGCGCAGGTGCGACTCGCGAGCCGGCGACTCGGAGGAGGAGGAGCAAAGGGAACACGACCAAGCGCGATGAGAAGGCGGCGCGGGACCCGGACAGGCCGCTGCGCCGAGTGTGGGACAGCTGGTCGAAGCAGGCGACATGCTCACAGGGCAACAGCGTCGGTGCCGGTGACAAAGGCGGGAGCCAAGCGACAGGTGAGCGGGAGCCGGCCACTCTCGTGACCACCGGCTCGAGCTGCTCGCCCAGACGCACCAGAGCAGCGAGCCATGCACTAGCTGCCCTGTACGCACCCAGCCCGCCGTCTTCCACCCAGCCCTCGCGACCTGAGCGCCTGTACACCGCCTCGCTCGACCACCACACGTCCGCGCGCATCTCGTCGGCGACTCGCCCAGCCCCGAGTCGCGCCAGTCGACCGCTCCGCCCGGCATGAGCCACGCGACCCACCCGTACGCTCTCTCGGCCCAGCACGTGGCCGCGTCGTCGTCGTCGTCGGGCGGTCCCACACGCGCCGCTCCTCCCGGCCCCGCTCAACCTCGCCCTCGAGCACCAGGACCGAGCACGGCCGGCCTTGGACAGCGAGCACTCGGCTACGGCACGCTCGACCCGCATCCCGACCAGCGCCGCCTCCCGTCCTACTCAACTTCGCCCTCCCCCATTGCGACCTCGTCGTCCTCGCTCGCGTTCGACCCCGCCGCGGGCGACTACAGCCACACGGCGCACCGCACTCGCGCCGAGTCGTCCCCCACCGACCATCGCCATCACGCCGACCATTCGGCGCCCCCGCCCCCGCTCGCGCACCACCTCGACCACGGCCCCACTCGCCCCGAGCCCGTGCGCAGGCAGGGCAGCAACACGGTCACCCGTCGCGTCATCGTCGACGAGCACGGCGTTGAGCGCGACGAGACGCGCGACGAGCGCAGGGCCCGCAAGGAGCGGGAACGGGCCCACAGGGCTGCGACGGCTGGACAAGACGGTGCGCCCTCTCCCCTCTCTCCCTCGCTCCCTCGTCAGACTCCTCGAACTGACGTCCTACCGGTACAGGCTCTTCGACGCGCCGGCGGCGATTATCTCGAGCGAGCGACGGCGCCGACTCGGTCGCTCCTTCGCCCTCCCTCTCGTTCGGCTCGCCCGCCTCGGTCGCCGCTCCTCACATCGCCTCATCCTCCACCTCGACGGGCGCCAACAACTCCGCCGCATCGTCAAAGTCGGTCCTCACCATCGCCCTCCAACGCGCCCAGTCGGCCGTCCTCCTCGACAGCGCCAACAACTTTCCCGCCGCGGTCGCGGCCTACACGCAGAGCGTCCGGCTCCTCAAGGAGGTCATGGCCCGTGTCGAGGAAGGGTCGAGGGACATGGAGCGCAAGTTGAGCACCGGCGGCATGCGCGACGGCGAGACGCGCGACGAGTGGGAGCGCAGGAGGGCCCGGTACGAGCGCAAGGAGCGCGCAAAGGTCGACGAGGCGCGGCGTCTCAGGGTTATCGTGCGTCCGACTCCCTCTCTATCTGCCTGCGACGGTCGAGCCGACTCTCTCTCTCACGCGCAGCACGACACGTACGAGGATCGCATCCGCATGCTCGCCCAGATGGGCCACACGGCCCCGGGCCACGTCCCGCCACCTTCCCTCGAGCTCGCCCCGCCCCCTTCACTGTCGTCCACGTCCCTCTCGACCGCCGCCCACGATCTCTCGGCACCCGCACCCGCCGCGGCACATCCGCCAACCTCTTCCTCGTCCGCCCCGTCCCTCGCCAACCTGCGTCTCGACGACCCAGGCGGCGTCGGGCGGCACCACAACCTCCACGCGCGCGACCGCAGCGACGTCTCGCTCCGCATCGTCGCGCCCTCAACGCCCGTCGAGCGCGACCCGCACGCCGCCGCGAGCGGCATCGGCGCGGCCATGCTCCTCCCGTCGCCGACCGAGCGCGCCGTGCCCACATTGTCGAGCCTGCCTGTCGCTCTCGCACACGATGGCGGCGACCGCGTCCGCTACCTCGCGCCCGAGGGCGACCCGGATCGGCCGCTCAGCATGGCGAGCGACTCGACCGCGACCGCGACCGCGAGATCCCGTACCCCGAGCGCTGCGACGCCGACCCTCCCTGCGCCCATACCCTTCGCCCACCGCATTGACCCGGTCAGCCCGACCGACTCGCGCGCGTCGTCCGACGGCCTCAGCACCGCCGTCGAGCCCGCCTCGAGCTGGTCCGCCAGGCCCCACGCGTTCGAGCCCGCCTCGGCCCCTGTACGCCACCCGGCGCTCACGAGCCTCGAAATGCGCCGAGGGTCCTCGGCGAGCGCGCTCAGCGGCGACACGCTCCGCGTCGGCGTGCCCGGGTCGGCGTCGGCGCCGGGCATGGTGCGCGCCGCGTCGAGCGGCTCAACGACGGGCTCGGCGACGCCCATGCGACGAGGGAGCTCGCTCGGCCTTCTCGGCTCGGCAGAGGCGGCGCCGATCGAGATCCGCCCCAGGCCGATCCGCACGGTCAGCCTCGCCGGGACCGCCACGGCGCCAGACGAGCAGCAGCCGCGGCTGCAGCTCGTCAACGAGTCGACTGCCGAGGGCACCATCTCGCAGCGTCGCAGTGCACGGTCGCCTGTCCCGAGCGACGAGGCGTCCATGCGGCCGCCCGAGGTCGCCGTTCGAGCGCCGTCGTCCGAGGCCGACCGCTCTTTCGCCTTCCCGCCGCCGACGCCGGTCGACTCGGCTCTTCCTCGCCCTGTCCTCAAGAGCGTCTCGTCGGCGTCGTCGCTGCCCGGGCGGCTACGAGCGCTGAGCCAGCCGGGGAGCAAGCGGCCCAAGTTGCCCTCGTTCGACGGCGGCGCAGCCCGACCACCACTGCCGCCGCTCCTCGCGACGGGCCTCGGCCCAGGGGCGACGTCGCGCGCCGTCTCGGCGTCGCACGCGCCGTCGGCCTCCCGTCGTCGTCGTCGACCGCGCCCGCCGGCTCGCTCGCCCGCAAGGCGTCCGCCCCGACGCCAACGTCGCTCACGGCGCCCGCTCAGCTCGGCGCTCCCGGCGGCGGGCCGCTCGGCCGGAGCAACTCGTCGTCGTCGGTCGCGAGTACGGCGTCGCGTTTGTCGGGTCGAGCGAGCGGCGCCCCGGGCTCGCCGAGCGACACGCCCGCGACCTCGAGCTTCCCGTCGTCCATCTCGAGCGGGTACTCGCACCCGTCGTCCCACCTCGGCGGCCTCGGCGGCGGCATCGGCGCCGGCATCTACTTGTCGAAAGGCCTGCCGTCGCCGCCGCAGCCGGGCGCCCCCAGCTCGCGTGAGGCGACGCTCGCCTTGCCGTCAGTCCGCCGCCCCTTTCACCTCATGCGCCTCGTCGCCGCCACCATCCCGACCACGGAGAGCGGCGCCGGCGGCGGCACGAGCGGCGGCGGCGGGTACCTGAGCGAGCGCCTGTTCGTCCCGGCGCACGTCTGGACGACCTCGGCCGGCACCAAGCTCGTCGCCATCGAGACCAAGGTCCGCATGCTCGACCTACTCGCGTCGGGCCTCGACGCACTCGATCGAGCCGGGCGGGGCATGCTGCTCGTGCCAGTCGGCAGCTCGAGCGCAGCGGCCGCGGCGAGGGAGGAGGCGGCGCGGTTCGCCAAGGAGCTCGAGAGCTTCGAGGGCCTCGCCGAGGGGATCCAGAGCACGTTGGCGAAGAAGCTGGGCGTCGGCGTCATCGGCGTGACGGGCGGCGGCATCGCAGGAGGGGCGCCGCCAGTGCGGGAAAAGGACTCGAAGCAGGGGCGCAAGGGCAGCACGGTGCGTCACGCCTCTCTCTCTCTCTCTCTCGTTACGCACGACTTCTCACTGACCCACCTGCTCCGATTGTCTGCAGGCCAGCTTTTCGACTTGGAGCTCCAAGCTCTCGATGAGCCTGAACCGGGTCGTCGCCAACGGCGTCAGGCGCGTCCTCGTTTCGCCTCGCTCTCACGGGGCCTGCGTACTCACACCTCTTTTCCATCTTCTCCCGCAGCCTCGACTCGCAGGCCACGTACGTAGACGCCATCGCCAAGGTCTTTCGACAAGCTCAGTCGCTCGGTGCGTCCCCGAGCGCGCTCCCCCCCTCTCGTCCCTTACCCGGCTCATGTGCTCGTCGTTCTCGCCCACAGATCGTCACCTCGCCCTCGTCTTTCCTGCCGCAACCGATCGGCCGGCCGACTCGGCGTACGCGCTCCTGCCGGCGGCGGACCTGTATCGCCTCGAGCGGCACCTGCGCAAGTCGAGCGAATTCTTCGCGCACGTCATCTGCCGGTTTGTGCTGCGCGACACCGGGATCTTGTTGGACAAGTGTGCGTCCTCTTTCCTCTCTCTCTCTCCATGTATGCGAGGGTGTCTGCCCTGGGTGGTGCTCACCCTGTTCGTCCCCTCGCGCAGATGTCAAGCGCGGTGGAGCATGGCTCTCGGGCGAGTGAGGTTCGTCGGGCGATCTGGAACGAGCAAGACAGTACAAGCTCTGCAACACGGCGCTCGCGAGAGGCTCGCTCAGAGCTTCGCTTCTCGTTTCCGCTTCCTCGTCCCCTTCCTCTCTCCTCTTGTCGGCCGCGACAGCTCGCATTCCCGGCCACCTGGTTCCTGCGTGTCTGTCGCCTGTCCGCTCTTGAACGAGCCTCACAGACAGGTTCGAGCCTGCGAGCCACGCCTCGAGCAGGCCGCGAGCCAGCTCACGGGCGAGGCTCGAGCGCGCTCACGCTCTTGGCGCACGCGCCGTCCTGCCTCCGGTCCGTCACGGACGCGCCTCGGGTGATCGACGCTTGCGGGCCTGCCGGCGCGGCGGGGCAAGCCCGGCCGCAAAGATCGCCCTGCGAGTCGACGGCAGTAGAGCAGAGCTGTTGGAGGACGAGGAGGAGATCGCGCAGAGGTGAGCCCACTTTGCCCTCTTTCTCTCGTCGGCCTGCAGCACGTACTGACACCTCGAGACCGACCTGCAGCGAGGGGAATGCCGCTCGGCGGCGAGGAGGCGACGAGAGCGAGGCCGGAGACTCCTGTCCGTCGAGGTTCGGTCGACGACGAGAGCGCGTCCGTCCGTGGTGCGGGGTCCGCAGCAGCTTCTTTACAGCTTCTGTTGCTCTCTCGCACCGTCTCTCTCGTCGTCGACAGCACACGCAGCGAGACGAGGAGCGTCGGCGGCAGGTCGGCCTTGGGCGCACGGTGCGTCGCCTCTCCCTCCCTCGTCCTTTGTCCTCGCAGCCTATCCCGGCTCGCGGACACGCCGAGCTCACCAGCGTGTCGAGTCTCAGCACAGCGCATCGATCAGGCTGCCCCCACTCTCGCCTGGCGCCGTCGTCCCTCCCTCGCTCCTCCCTTCCTTCCTCCTCGTCCACCCGTCCGGCCTCGTCGACATGGCGACGGTGCGACACGCCGCATCACCGCTCGACCTCCTGTCGGGCGTCGCCATCGAGCGCGAGCGACACGTCCGCTCCAGCGACGAGCCCGGCGTCGCCGCGGCGGAGCCTCGCTCGACGACGACGCGAGCTCCCTCGCCGAGCGCGCCTCGAGCCGCACAAGGCGCGTCGACATCTCAAGCTGTGCCTCCATCGGCACCGAACCCGCGCTCGGCCACGCCGGCGGGCCTCCCTCACCCTCACCCTCACCTTCGACCCCGCACCCGCCTCCCCTTCCCTTCCGTCTCCGACCTCCCACCCACCACCTCGAGCCTCGCCGTCCACTCGTCCGGCGACACCTACATGTACGGCGACGCATCGGGGCGCGCCGTCGTCCATCGCCAACAGCTCGTCGGCCCGGTGGACGGGCCTCTCGCCTCGCTCCTCGCGACGCCCCGCACGGACGCCTTGTCGTCGCCCTTTGCGGCACCCGAGCGCAGTCGAGCCCCGAGCTCGTACGGCGCGTCTCACGCCCACTTCCCGTCCGTCGGCGGGCCCAGGAGCGTCGCCATGATGCGGCAGCAGCCGTCTTGGCCGAGCCGCCTCGACCGCCCGCGCGACAGGCCGTCGGCGTTCGTCCCCTCGACGATCCTGTGCCCTCCTGTCTTCCCGCCGTTGTCGAGGACCTCGGCGCCGGGTCGGCCGCGCCCGCACGTCCTCTTGCACCCCGACTCGCGAGCCGACCTCGAGCGCGACGAGCCGTCGCCGTCCTCGGAGCCCGTCCGCAACGCCTCGGTCGCCCTCAAGGCGTCACTCGAGCGTCCAACGGCGGTCACCGACAAGAAGCCGCCGCAACGGGCGCACAAGAAGGCGTCGGGCGACCAGAAGGGCAAGGCCAAGGCGCCGCCGCCGCGTCCGCTCTCGCGCATCAAGCTCTCCGAGCGCCCACCTCGCGACATGGACCGCTGCGACGCGATCGTCTCGTGCACGCTGTGGGAGGACGAGCGCACCGTCGCCATGCAGGTCCTCGTCGACGGCCACGTCGTCGCGAGGCGAGCCGGTGCGTCCACCTCTTTCCTCTCGCTCCTTTCGAGACAAGTCGCGCCTGAGATCGGGTTTCTCCCTGCCCGCACAGACACCGACTGGGTCAACGCGACCAAGATCGTCAACATGGTGCCCGGCATGACTCGCGGCAAGCGCGACACGATCGTCAAGACGCGCTTTGTGCGTCCTCATCTTGCGCCTTCTCTCGGTGTCGCGCCTCCTGAAACTGACCTCTTCTTCTCTACAGGGCGACAGCGACCGCATCATCTTTCGCCGAGGCGCACTGCACCTCAAGGGCGTCTGGTGCGTCCCGCTCACCTTCTCGCGCCCGCACGGTCCCTCACTGACCTTGACCTCGTTCTCGCAGGGTACCTCTCGCCGCCGCTGCCGAGCTCGCGCAAGACTACGACCTGATCGACCTCCTGTACCCGTTGTTCGAGGACAACATCCGCTCGTTCCTGTTCCGGCCGATCAACACGGAGCGCACGACGCTCCTCGTCGTCGCTGCACGCGAGCGCGCCGCCCTCTGCGAGATGCCCGATGCTTCGAGCGGCCTCAGCCTCGAGCTGCGCGAGGAGCTGCGCATCCGCGGCGAGGAGCTCGCGCGCTTCCTCCAGTACCTCGAGCAGGGTCTCGGACTGCCCGGTCCGAGCGCCGCGCCGTCGTCAGCCCCGTCGCGCCACGCTCAGCTCGGCATCGACGATCGTCGCGGTATCAAGGAGCAGGCGCGCGTGCACGTCCCGAGCGCTCCTGCTCCCCTCGGCGCTCGGCGCCCTGTCCCGCCCGTCGACGGCGTGGCTCGCGACGAGTGCGACCCGCCGTCGCCGCCGACGCCTCCTCCGTCGGGCGGCCCCTTGCGCTCGACGCGCCAGCAGCAAGGTCTCGCGGCGACCTACCGCACCCGCTTCGGCTTCCCAGCCGAGGGACCCTCTCCTCCCGAAGCGGGTCCGAGTCGCTCCTCGTCCACCTCTCGCGTCGTCGCCTCGTCGACCAAGCGCGGCCCGGCCACGTCGACCATGCGCTCCATCCAGCCCGACAACGCGACGCCCAAGCTCAAGCTCGACATGCGCCCGTACGCCGCGCCGGCGACTGCGGTCGAGCACCCGCCTCGTCCCCCAGCTGGCGGCCCCGCCGGGTCGGCCTTCTCCTGGTTCGACAACCCGACGCCGCCCGAGCACGCGGCGGGCGAGTACTTTGACCCCTCGGCCTCGACGAGCGGGTGCCCGAGCGTCGCGCAGCGGTCCCGACACGCTCCTTCGGCAACGGCTCCGACGAGGTCGAGGGCGGCTCGCCAGCCGAGGTCATCGTCGCCGCCGAAGCGTCGAGCCCGGCGTGGTGCGACTCGGGCGAGACGCTCGAGGGTCGATCCGCGCGTCGAGGGTCGTCAGGCGGGACGCGTGCCCGCCTCGAGGGACGTGCACAGTCGGTCGCTCTCGGTCCCGACGACCATCGGCGGCGCCCTCGACCTCGACTCGCGCGTTCTGCCGGCGCTCACCGAGGCGCCGCAGCCGGCGCCGCACGAGGAACCCGCCAACTACCTCGCGCTCGTCGCCGAGCTCGTCGCTTCCCTTCGATCGCCCTCGCCCAAGCACTCGCCGTCGCCCTTGTCGCGCCTGTCCGTCACGCGCATGTCGGTCGACGCCGCCGCCGCAGTCGTCCATCCGCACGTGCCGGGCTTCTTCGGCGCCAAGTCGCACTTTGCGCCTCGCTCGGTCGAGGTCGAGGCTGCGGCGGCGCCCCGAGCCGACACGGAGGACGCCCGCGGCCGCGAGCTGCTGAGCGAGCTTCTCGCCGGTCGCGAGTCGGCGCGCCGTACGGCTCGCGACGGGCTCGGGCCGCTCTTTTCGTCGCCCTGCCCCGACATCGACGCCTCGGCCACCCTCGACTCGCGTCGCCTCGCCGCGACGGCCGGCCTTGACGACGTCGCTGTCGAGGCTCGGCACGCCGCCCTCTGCGAGCCGCGTACCTCCCTCTCGTCGCCCCCCGACGTCGCTCGAGCCATTCCCGCCCGTGCCGCCGTCCTCTCGGGCGCGACCGCGCCGATCCCGCACAAGCGCTCGTCCTCCGACGTCGACGACGTCGACTTGAACGTCGGACCCGACCAGCTGCGCGGCCTCGAGCGCGTAGAGCGGGCGTGCTCGCCCAAGAAGGCGAGGCTCGCCTACAGGCGAGGCGACGATGGCTCGCGCGCCGCCAAGTGAGCGCCGAGGCTCGAGGGTCAGGGTGTGGACGGTTCTCTGCTTGGATCTGGTGCGTCCTACTCTCGCCGTTCCCCTCTTTCCCTTTGACGAGACTGACCCGTCGTCCCTCGTCCTCGTGCGCAGCTTCTTCCGGCTGTCGAGGTTCTCGGCCAGGGCGCCTTAGACGCGCCCGTCTCGAGCACTGTTTCGCTTGGCGTCTTGTCCGTGCAACGCAGTCACACCCTTCGCTGCACCTGGACCGCGAGAGAAGCTCTCGCGAGCGAGCCGGCGGGCGGCAGAGGAAAGCGGCTCTCGGACCTCGCCTCGCCGGCGGACAGGCCGCACCTCTCGAGAGCTGTACGACGTCCTCAGAGAGCGTGTCGACCTTGCTGCACAAGGCCCGAGCGAGGTGAACGGCGTGCCGAAAGCGGGCTCGGTTCGGCTGCGTCTGACGCCAAGTTGCGCAGGGACTTTCCGCACCTCTCGCTCCGTCGTCCTCGCTGTCCCCGCCGCAGCTCGAACACTTGCCCGCTGAGCTCTCCAGCTCTCTGCAACGCTCGCCAAGTCCACCCGGCCCCACGCCCTCGCCCCGTGTGACCTCGCCCCGGGTTCGCTGCGATGGCTTCGACTCGGGACGACTTC
>NW_017264941.1:0-1064 GCF_001329695.1 Rhodotorula graminis WP1
TAGTATACCTTGACAGTAATGGGGCCAGATTTGGGCCAGTGAATCGGTAGCATCATCAGCCAGACCAAGCCTCTTGGCCCCACTCGGACCCAACCCGTCTGCGCCCACAGCTCCATGAGGAACAGGGCTACTGACCTACCGCTTGGCACAGGGACCATACAATAGTATACCTTGACAGTAATGGGGCCAGATTTGGGCCAGTGCATCGGTAGCATCATCAGCCAGACCAAGCCTCCCGGCCCCACTCGAACCTAACCCGTCTGCGCCCACAGCTCCATGAGGAACAGGGCTACTGACCTACCACTTGGCACAGGGACCATACAATAGTATACCTTGACAGTAATGGGGCCAGATTTGGGCCAGTGCATCGGTAGCATCATGAGCGAGACCAAGCCTCTTGGCCCCACTCGGACCCAACCCGTCTGCACGCACAGCTCCATGAGGAACAGGGCTACTGACCTACCGCTTGGCACAGGGACCATACAATAGTATACCTTGACGGTAATGGGGCCAGATTTGGGCCAGTGCATCGGTAGCATCATCAGCCAGACCAAGCCTCTTGGCCCCACTCGGACCCAACCCGTCTGCGCGCACAGCTCCATGAGGAACAGGGCTACTGACCTACCGCTTGGCACAGGGACCATACAATAGTATACCTTGACAGTAATGGAGCCAGATTTGGGCCAGTGCATCGGTAGCATCATCAGCCAGACCAAGCCTCTTGGCCCCACTCGGACCCAACCCGTCTGCGCGCACAGCTCCATGAGGAACAGGGGCTACTGACCTACCGCTTGGCACAGGGACCATACAATAGTATACCTTGATCGGTAATGGAGCCAGATTTGGGCCAGTGCATCAGGAGCATTGTCAGCCAGACCAAGCCTGTCGGCCCCACTCGGACCCAACCCGTCTGCGCGCACAGCTCCATGAGGGAACAGGGTACTAACTACTGCTTGGCACAGGGGACCATATGAATAGTATACCGTGATGGTAATGGAGCCCAGATTTGGGCCAGTGCATCAGTAGCATCATCAGCCAGACCAAGCCTCCCGGCCCCCCTCGGA
>NW_017264941.1:1840-8453 GCF_001329695.1 Rhodotorula graminis WP1
CATTCATCATCATCAGACCAGACCAAGCCTCTTGGCCCCACTCGGACCCAACCCGTCTGCGCCCACAGCTCCATGAGGAACAGGGCTACTGACCTACCGCTTGGCACAGGGACCATACAATAGTATACCTTGACGGTAATGGAGCCAGATTTGGGCCAGTGCATCTGTAGCATCATGAGCGAGACCAAGCCTCTTGGCCCCACTCGGACCCAACCCGTCTGCGCGCACAGCTCCATGAGGACCAGGGCTACTGACCTACCGCTTGGCACAGGGATCATACAATAGTATACCTTGACAGTAATGGGGCCAGACTTGGGCCAGTGCATCGGTAGCATCATCAGCCAGACCAAGCCTCTTGGCCCCACTCGGACCCAACCCGTCTGCGCGCACAGCTCCATGAGGAACAGGGCTACTGACCTACCGCTTGGCACAGGGATCATAGAATAGTAAACCTTGACGTCAATGGAGCCAGACTTGGGCCAGTGCATTGGTAGCATCATCAGCTAGACCAAGCCTCTCGGCCCCACTCGAACCTAACCCGTCTGCACGCACAGCTCCATGAGGAACAGGGCTACTGACCTACCACTTGGCACAGGGACCATACAATAGTATACCTTGATGGTAATGGAGCCAGATTTGGACCAGTGCATCAGGAGCATTGTCAGCCAGACCAAGCCTCTTGGCCCCACTCGGACCCAACCCGTCTGCGCGCACAGCTCCATGAGGAACAGGGCTACTAACCTACTGCTTGGCACAGGGACCATATAATCGTATACCTTGATGGTAATGGAGCCAGATTTGGGCCAGCGCATCAGTAGCATTGTCAGCCAGACCAAGCCTGTCGGCCCCACTCGGACCTAACCTGTCTGCGCGCACAGCTCCATGAGGACCAGGGCTACTGACCTACCGCTTGGCACAGGATCATACAATAGTATACCTTGACAGTAATGGAGCCAGATTTGGGCCAGTGCATCGGTAGCATCATCAGCCTAGACCAAGCCTCTCGGCCCCACTCGAACCTAACCCGTCTGCACGCACAGCTCCATGAGGAACAGGGCTACTGACCTACCACTTGGCACAGGGACCATACAATAGTATACCTTGATGGTAATGGAGCCAGATTTGGACCAGTGCATCAGGAGCATTGTCAGCCAGACCAAGCCTCTTGGCCCCACGCGGACCCAACCCGTCTGCGCGCACAGCTCCATGAGGAACAGGGCTACTAACCTACTGCTTGGCACAGGGACCATATAATCGTATACCTTGATGGTAATGGAGCCAGATTTGGGCCAGCGCATCAGTAGCATTGTCAGCCAGACCAAGCCTGTCGGCCCCACTCGGACCTAACCCGTCTGCACGCACAGCTCCATGAGGACCAGGGCTACTGACCTACCGCTTGGCACAGGGACCATACAATAGTATACCTTGACGGTAATGGAGCCAGATTTGGGCCAGTGCATCGGTAGCATTGTCAGCCAGACCAAGCCTCTTGGCCCCACTCGGACCCAACCCGTCTGCGCGCACAGCTCCATGAGGAACAGGGCTACTGACCTACCGCTTGGCACAGGGATCATACAATAGTATACCTTGATGGTAATGGAGCCAGATTTGGACCAGTGCATCAGGAGCATTGTCAGCCAGACCAAGCCTCTTGGCCCCACTCGGACCTAACCCGTCTGCACGCACAGCTCCATGAGGAACAGGGCTACTGACCTACCACTTGGCACAGGGACCATACAATAGTATACCTTGACGGTAATGGAGCCAGATTTGGGCCAGTGCATCGGTAGCATCATCAGCGAGACCAAGCCTCTTGGCCCCACTCGGACCCAACCCGTCTGCGCGCACAGCTCCATGAGGAACAGGGCTACTGACCTACCGCTTGGCACAGGGACCATACAATAGTATACCTTGACAGTAATGGAGCCAGATTTGGGCCAGTGCATCGGTAGCATCATCAGCCAGACCAAGCCTCTTGGCCCCACTCGGACCCAACCCGTCTGCGCGCACAGCTCCATGAGGAACAGGGCTACTAACCTACTGCTTGGCACAGGGACCATATAATCGTATACCTTGATGGTAATGGAGCCAGATTTGGGCCAGCGCATCAGTAGCATTGTCAGCCAGACCAAGCTCTTGGCCCCACTCGGACCCAACCTGTCTGCGCGCACAGCTCCATGAGGAACAGGGCTACTGACCTACCACTTGGCACAGGGACCATACAATAGTATACCTTGACAGTAATGGGGCCAGATTTGGGCCAGTGAATCGGTAGCATCATCAGCCAGACCAAGCCTCTTGGCCCCACTCGGACCCAACCCGTCTGCGCCCACAGCTCCATGAGGAACAGGGCTACTGACCTACCGCTTGGCACAGGGATCATACAATAGTATACCTTGACAGTAATGGGGCCAGATTTGGGCCAGTGCATCGGTAGCATCATCAGCCAGACCAAGCCTCTCGGCCCCACTCGAACCTAACCCGTCTGCACGCACAGCTCCATGAGGAACAGGGCTACTGACCTACCACTTGGCACAGGGACCATACAATAGTATACCTTGATGGTAATGGAGCCAGATTTGGACCAGTGCATCAGGAGCATTGTCAGCCAGACCAAGCCTCTTGGCCCCACGCGGACCCAACCCGTCTGCGCGCACAGCTCCATGAGGAACAGGGCTACTAACCTACTGCTGGGCACAGGGACCATATAATCGTATACCTTGATGGTAATGGAGCCAGATTTGGGCCAGCGCATCAGTAGCATTGTCAGCCAGACCAAGCCTGTCGGCCCCACTCGGACCTAACCCGTCTGCACGCACAGCTCCATGAGGACCAGGGCTACTGACTACCGCTTGGCACAGGGATCATACAATAGTATACCTTGACAGTAATGGAGCCAGATTTGGGCCAGTGCATCGGTAGCATCATCAGCCAGACCAAGCCTCTTGGCCCCACTCGGACCCAACCGTCTGCGCGCACAGCTCCATGAGGAACAGGGCTACTGACCTACCGCTTGGCACAGGGACCACATGATAGTATACCGTGATGGTAATGGAGCCAGATTTGGGCCAGTGCATTGATAGCATCATCAGCCAGACCAAGCCTCTTGGCCCCACTCGGACCCAACCCGTCTACGCGCACAGCTCCATGAGGACCAGGGCTACTGACCTACCGCTTGGCACAGGGACCATACAATAGTATACCTTGACGGTAATGGAGCCAGATTTGGGCCAGTGCATCGGTAGCATCATCAGCGAGACCAAGCCTCTTGGCCCCATTCGGACCCAAACCGCTTGCGTGCGCAGCTCAATGGGGCAGAGGTCTCCCAGCCTACCGCTTGGCACAGGGACCATACAATAGTATACCTTGACAGTAATGGGGCCAGATTTGGGCCAGTGAATCGGTAGCATCATCAGCCAGACCAAGCCTCTTGGCCCCACTCGGACCCAACCCGTCTGCGCGCACAGCTCCATGAGGAACAGGGCTACTGACCTACCGCTTGGCACAGGGACCATACAATAGTATACCTTGACAGTAATGGGGCCAGATTTGGGCCAGTGCATCGGTAGCATCATGAGCGAGACCAAGCCTCTTGGCCCCACTCGGACTATGGGGGCGTGAACAATTGGGTTGCGGTACAGAACAGGGCTATCTGACCTACCGCTTGCACCAGGGGACCATAACATAGTATACCTTGACTGGTAATGGAGCCATGATTTGGGCCAGTGCATCGGTAGCATCGTTCAGCCAGAACCAAGCCTCTTGGCCCCACTCGGACCCAAACCCGTCTGCGCGCACAGCTCCATGAGGACCAGGGGCTACTGACCTACCGCTTGGCACAGGGACCATACAATAGTATACCTTGACGGTAATGGAGCCAGATTTGGGCCAGTGCATTGGTAGCATCATGAGCGAGACCAAGCCTCTTGGCCCCACTCGGACCCAACCCCCGTCTGCGCGCACAGCTCCATGAGGAAACAGGGCTACTGACCTACCGCTTTGGCACAGGGATCATACAATAGTATACCTTGACGGTAATGGAGCCAGATTTGGGCCAGTGCATCGGTAGCATCATCAGCGAGACCAAGCCTCTTGGCCCCACTCGGACCCAACCCGTCTGCGCCCACAGCTCCCTGAGGAACAGGGCTACTGACCTACCGCTTGGCACAGGGACCATACAATAGTATACCTTGACGGTAATGGAGCCAGATTTGGGCCAGTGCATCGGTAGCATCATGAGCGAGACCAAGCCTCTTGGCCCCACTCGGACCCACCCCGTCTGCGCGCACAGCTCCATGAGGACCAGGGCTACTGACCTACCGCTTGGCACAGGGATCATACAATAGTATACCTTGACAGTAATGGGGCCAGACTTGGGCCAGTGCATCGGTAGCATCATCAGCCAGACCAAGCCTCTTGGCCCCACTCGGACCCAACCCGTCTGCGCGCACAGCTCCATGAGGAACAGGGCTACTGACCTACCGCTTGGCACAGGGATCATACAATAGTATACCTTGACGGTAATGGAGCCAGACTTGGGCCAGTGCATTGGTAGCATCATCAGCTAGACCAAGCCTCTCGGCCCCACTCGGACCTAACCCGTCTGCACGCACAGCTCCATGAGGAACAGGGCTACTGACCTACCGCTTGGCACAGGGACCATACAATAGTATACCTTGATGGTAATGGAGCCAGATTTGGGCCAGTGCATCGGGAGCATCGTCAGCCAGACCAAGCCTCTTGGCCCCACTCGGACCCAACCCGTCTGCGCGCACAGCTCCTGAGGAACAGGGCTACTGAACCTACTGCTTGGCACAGGGACCATATAATAGTATACCTTGATGGTAATGGAGCCAGATTTGGGCCAGCGCATCAGTAGCATTGTCAGCCAGACCAAGCCTGTCGGCCCCACTCGGACCTAACCCGTCTGCACGCACAGCTCCATGAGGACCAGGGCTACTGACCTACCGCTTGGCACAGGGACCATACAATAGTATACCTTGACGGTAATGGAGCCAGATTTGGGCCAGTGCATCGGTAGCATCATCAGCGAGACCAAGCCTCTGGGCCCCACTCGGACCCAACCTGTCTGCGCGCACAGCTCCATGAGGAACAGGGCTACTGACCTACCGCTTGGCACAGGGATCATACAATAGTATACCTTGACGGTAATGGAGCCAGATTTGGGCCAGTGCATCGGTAGCATCATCAGCCAGACCAAGCCTCTTGGCCCCACTCGGACCCAACCCGTCTGCGCCCACAGCTCCATGAGGAACAGGGCTACTGACCTACCGCTTGGCACAGGGACCATACAATAGTATACCTTGACGGTATGGAGCCAGATTTGGGCCAGTGCATCGGTAGCATCATGAGCGAGACCAAGCCTCTTGGCCCCACTCGGACCCAACCCGTCTGCGCGCACAGCTCCATGAGGAACAGGGCTACTGACCTACTGCTTGGCACAGGGATCATACGATAGTATACCTTGACGGTAATGGAGCCAGATTTGTGCCAGTGCATCGGTAGCATCATCAGCGAGACCAAGCTCTTGGCCCCACTCGGACCCAACCCGTCTGCGCGCACAGCTCCATGAGGAACAGGGCTACTGACCTACCGCTTGGCACAGGGATCATACAATAGTATACCTTGACGGTAATGGAGCCAGATTTGGGCCAGTGCATCGGTAGCATCATCAGCGAGACCAAGCCTCTTGGCCCCACTCGGACCCAACCCGTCTGCGCCCACAGCTCCAAGAGGAACAGGGCTACTGACCTACCGCTTGGCACAGGGACCATACAATAGTATACCTTGACGGTAATGGAGCCAGATTTGGGCCAGTGCATCGGTAGCATCATGAGCGAGACCAAGCCTCTTGGCCCCACTCGGACCCACCCCGTCTACGCGCACAGCTCCATGAGGAACAGGGCTACTGACCTACCGCTTGGCACAGGGATCATAGAATAGTAAACCTTGACGGTAATGGAGCCAGATTTGGGCCAGTGCAGTGGTAGCATCATCAGCTAGACCAAGCCTCTTGGCCCCACTCGGACCCAACCCGTCTGCGCCCACAGCTCCATGAGGAACAGGGCTACTGACCTACCGCTTGGCACAGGGACCACATGATAGTATACCGTGATGGTAATGGAGCCAGATTTGGGCCAGTGCATTGATAGCATCCTCAGCCAGACCAAGCCTCTTGGCCCCACTCGGACCCAACCCGTCTACGCGCACAGCTCCATGAGGACCAGGGCTACTGACCTACCGCTTGGCACAGGGACCATACAATAGTATACCTTGACGGTAATGGAGCCAGATTTGGGCAAGTGCATCGGTAGCATCATCAGCGAGACCAAGCCTCTTGGCCCCATTCGGACCCAAACCGCTTGCGTGCGCAGCTCAATGGGGCAGAGGTCTCCCAGCCTACCGCTTGGCACAGGGACCATACAATAGTATACCTTGACAGTAATGGGGCCAGATTTGGGCCAGTGAATCGGTAGCATCATCAGCCAGACCAAGCCTCTTGGCCCCACTCGGACCCAACCCGTCTGCGCCCACAGCTCCATGAGGAACAGGGCTACTGACCTACCGCTTGGCACAGGGACCACATGATAGT
>NW_017264941.1:8553-9803 GCF_001329695.1 Rhodotorula graminis WP1
TGCGCGCACAGCTCCATGAGGAACAGGGCTACTAACCTACTGCTTGGCACAGGGACCATAGAATAGTATACCGTGATGGTAATGGAGCCAGATTTGGGCCAGCGCATCAGTAGCATCGTCAGCCAGACCAAGCCTGTCGGCCCCCCTCGGACCTAACCCGTCTGCACGCACAGCTCCATGAGGACCAGGGCTACTGACCTACCGCTTGGCACAGGGACCATACAATAGTATACCTTGACGGTAATGGAGCCAGATTTGGGCCAGTGCATCGGTAGCATCATCAGCGAGACCAAGCCTCTTGGCCCCACTCGGACCCAACCCGTCTGCGCCCACAGCTCCATGAGGAACAGGGCTACTGACCTACCGCTTGGCACAGGGACCATACAATAGTATACCTTGACGGTAATGGAGCCAGATTTGGGCCAGTGCATCGGTAGCATCATGAGCGAGACCAAGCCTCTTGGCCCCACTCGGACCCACCCCGTCTACGCGCACAGCTCCATGAGGACCAGGGCTACTGACCTACCGCTTCGCACAGGGATCATACAATAGTATACCTTGACAGTAATGGGGCCAGACTTGGGCCAGTGCATCGGTAGCATCATCAGCCAGACCAAGCCTCTTGGCCCCACTCGGACCCAACCCGTCTGCGCGCACAGCTCCATGAGGAACAGGGCTACTGACCTACCGCTTGGCACAGGGATCATAGAATAGTAAACCTTGACGGTAATGGAGCCAGATTTGGGCCAGTGCATTGGTAGCATCATCAGCTAGACCAAGCCTCTCGGCCCCACTCGAACCTAACCCGTCTGCACGCACAGCTCCATGAGGAACAGGGCTACTGACCTACCACTTGGCACAGGGACCATACAATAGTATACCTTGATGGTAATGGAGCGGATTTGGACCAGTGCATCGGTAGCATCATGAGCGAGACCAAGCCTCTTGGGCCCCACTCGGACCCACCCCGTCTACGCGCACAGCTCCATGAGGACCAGGCTACTGACCTACCGCTTCGCACAGGATCATACAATAGTATACCTTGACAGTAATGGAGCCAGATTTGGGCCAGTGCATCGGTAGCATCATCAGCCAGACCAAGCCTCTTGGCCCCACTCGGACCCAACCCGTCTGCGCGCACAGCTCCATGAGGAACAGGGCTACTGACCTACCGCTTGGCACAGGGACCATACAATAGTATACCTTGACGGTAATGGAGCCAGATTTGGGCCAGTGCATCGGTAGCATCA
>NW_017264941.1:9965-13781 GCF_001329695.1 Rhodotorula graminis WP1
TCAGCCAGACCAAGCCTCTTGGCCCCACTCGGACCCAACCCGTCTGCGCGCACAGCTCCATGAGGAACAGGGCTACTGACCTACCGCTTGGCACAGGGACCATACAATAGTATACCTTGACGGTAATGGAGCCAGATTTGGGCCAGTGCATCGGTAGCATCATCAGCGAGACCAAGCCTCTTGGCCCCACTCGGACCCAAACCGTTTGCGTGCGCAGCTCAATGGGGAAGAGGTCTCCCAGCCTACCGCTTGGCACAGGGACCATACAATAGTATACCTTGACAGTAATGGGGCCAGATTTGGGCCAGTGAATCGGTAGCATCATCAGCCAGACCAAGCCTCTTGGCCCCACTCGGACCCAACCCGTCTGCGCGCACAGCTCCATGAGGAACAGGGCTACTGACCTACGGCTTGGCACAGGGACCATACAATAGTATACCTTGACAGTAATGGGGCCAGATTTGGGCCAGTGAATCGGTAGCATCATCAGCCAGACCAAGCCTCTTGGCCCCACTCGGACCCAACCCGTCTGCGCCCACAGCTCCATGAGGAACAGGGCTACTGACCTACCGCTTGGCACAGGGACCATACAATAGTATACCTTGACAGTAATGGGGCCAGATTTGGGCCAGTGCATCGGTAGCATCATCAGCCAGACCAAGCCTCCCGGCCCCACTCGAACCTAACCCGTCTGCGCCCACAGCTCCATGAGGAACAGGGCTACTGACCTACCACTTGGCACAGGGACCATACAATAGTATACCTTGACAGTAATGGGGCCAGATTTGGGCCAGTGCATCGGTAGCATCATGAGCGAGACCAAGCCTCTTGGCCCCACTCGGACCCAACCCGTCTGCACGCACAGCTCCATGAGGAACAGGGCTACTGACCTACAACTTGGCACAGGGACCATACAATAGTATACCTTGACGGTAATGGAGCCAGATTTGGGCCAGTGCATCAGGTAGCATCATCAGCCAGACCAAGCCTCTTGGCCCCACTCGGACCCAACCCGTCTGCGCGCACAGCTCCATGAGGAACAGGGCTACTGACCTACCGCTTGGCACAGGGATCATACAATAGTATACCTTGACGGTAATGGAGCCAGATTTGGGCCAGTGCATCGGTAGCATCATGAGCGAGACCAAGCCTCTTGGCCCCACTCGGACCCAACCCGTCTGCGCGCACAGCTCCATGAGGAACAGGGCTACTGACCTACCGCTTGGCACAGGGATCATACAATAGTATACCTTGACGGTAATGGAGCCAGATTTGGGCCAGTGCATCGGTAGCATCATCAGCGAGACCAAGCCTCTTGGCCCCACTCGGACCCAACCCGTCTGCGCCCACAGCTCCATGAGGAACAGGGCTACTGACCTACCGCTTGGCACAGGGACCATACAATAGTATACCTTGACGGTAATGGAGCCAGATTTGGGCCAGTGCATCGGTAGCATCATGAGCGAGACCAAGCCTCTTGGCCCCACTCGGACCCAACCCGTCTGCGCGCACAGCTCCATGAGGAACAGGGCTACTGACCTACCGCTTGGCACAGGGATCATACAATAGTATACCTTGACGGTAATGGAGCCAGATTTGGGCCAGTGCATCGGTAGCATCATCAGCGAGACCAAGCCTCTTGGCCCCACTCGGACCCAACCCGTCTGCGCGCACAGCTCCATGAGGAACAGGGCTACTGACTACTGCTTGGCACAGGGACCATATAATAGTATACCTTGATGGTAATGGAGCCAGATTTGGGCCAGTGCATCAGTAGCATTGTCAGCCAGACCAAGCCTGTCGGCCCCACTCGGACCTAACCCGTCTGCACGCACAGCTCCATGAGGACCAGGGCTACTGACCTACCGCTTGGCACAGGGACCATACAATAGTATACCTTGACGGTAATGGAGCCAGATTTGGGCCAGTGCATCGGTAGCATCATCAGCGAGACCAAGCCTCTTGGCCCCACTCGGACCCAACCTGTCTGCGCGCACAGCTCCATGAGGACCAGGGCTACTGACCTACCGCTTGGCACAGGGATCATACAATAGTATACCTTGACAGTAATGGGGCCAGATTTGGGCCAGTGCATCGGTAGCATCATCAGCCAGACCAAGCCTCTTGGCCCCACTCGGACCCAACCCGTCTGCGCCCACAGCTCCATGAGGAACAGGGCTACTGACCTACCGCTTGGCACAGGGACCACATGATAGTATACCGTGATGGTAATGGAGCCAGATTTGGGCCAGTGCATTGATAGCATCCTCAGCCAGACCAAGCCTCTTGGCCCCACTCGGACCCAACCCGTCTACGCGCACAGCTCCATGAGGACCAGGGCTACTGACCTACCGCTTGGCACAGGGACCATACAATAGTATACCTTGACGGTAATGGAGCCAGATTTGGGCCAGTGCATCGGTAGCATCATCAGCGAGACCAAGCCTCTTGGCCCCATTCGGACCCAAACCGCTTGCGTGCGCAGCTCAATGAGGCAGAGGTCTCCCAACCTACCGCTTGGCACAGGGACCATACAATAGTATACCTTGACAGTAATGGAGCCAGATTTGGGCCAGTGAATCGGTAGCATCATCAGCCAGACCAAGCCTCTTGGCCCCACTCGGACCCAACCCGTCTGCGCGCACAGCTCCATGAGGAACAGGGCTACTGACCTACCCGCTTGGCACAGGGACCATACAATAGTATACCTTGACGTAATGGGAGCCAGATTTGGGGCCAGTGCATCGGTAGCATCATGAGCGAGACCAAGCCCATCTTTGGCCCACTCGGACCCAACCCGTCTGCGGGGCACAGCTCCATGAGGAACAGGGCTACTGACCTACCGCTTGGCACAGGGACCATACAATAGTAAACCTTGACGGTAATGGAGCCAGATTTGGGCCAGTGCATTGGTAGCATCATCAGCTAGACCAAGCCTCTCGGCCCCACTCGAACCTAACCCGTCTGCACGCACAGCTCCATGAGGAACGGGGCTACTGACCTACTGCTTGGCACAGGGACCACATGATAGTATACCGTGATCGTAATGGAGCCAGATTTGGGCCAGTGCATTGATAGCATCCTCAGGTAGACCAAGCCTCTCGGCCCCACTCGGACCCAACCCGTCTGCGCGCACAGCTCCATGAGGAACAGGGCGACTGACCTACCGCTTGGCACAGGGACCACATGATAGTATACCGTGATCGTCATGGAGCCAGATTTGGGCCAGTGCATTGATAGCATCCCCAGGTAGACCAAGCCTCTCGGCCCCACTCGGACCCAACCCGTCTGCGCGCACAGCTCCATGAGGAACAGGGCTACTAACCTACTGCTTGGCACAGGGATCATAGAATAGTAAACCTTGACGGTAATGGAGCCAGATTTGGGCCCGTGCATTGGTAGCATCATCAGCCAGACCAAGCCTCTTGGCCCCACTCGGACCTAACCCGTCTGCACGCACAGCTCCATGAGGAACAGGGCTACTGACCTATTGCTTGGCACAGGGACCATACAATAGTATACCTTGACGGTAATGGAGCCAGATTTGGGCCAGTGCATCGGTAGCATCATCAGCCAGGACCAAGCTCTGGCCCCACTCGGACCCACCCCGTCTGACGCGCACAGCTCCATGAGGAACAGGCTACTGACTACCGCTTGGCACAGGACCATACAATATTATACCTTGACAGTAATGGGAGCCAGATTTGGGCCAGTGCATCGGTAGCATCATCAGCTAGACCAAGCCTCTTGGGCCCCACTCGGACCCACCCCGTCTACACGCACAGCTCCTTGAGGAACAGGGCTACTGGACCTACC
>NW_017264941.1:14228-15503 GCF_001329695.1 Rhodotorula graminis WP1
CTGCACGCACAGCTCCATGAGGAACAGGGCTACTGACCTACCACTTGGCACAGGGACCATACAATAGTATACCTTGATGGTAATGGAGCCAGATTTGGACCAGTGCATCAGGAGCATTGTCAGCCAGACCAAGCCTCTTGGCCCCACGCGGACCCAACCCGTCTGCGCGCACAGCTCCATGAGGAACAGGGCTACTAACCTACTGCTGGGCACAGGGACCATATAATCGTATACCTTGATGGTAATGGAGCCAGATTTGGGCCAGCGCATCAGTAGCATTGTCAGCCAGACCAAGCCTGTCGGCCCCACTCGGACCTAACCCGTCTGCACGCACAGCTCCATGAGGACCAGGGCTACTGACCTACCGCTTGGCACAGGGACCATACAATAGTATACCTTGACGGTAATGGAGCCAGATTTGGGCCAGTGCATCGGTAGCATCATCAGCGAGACCAAGCCTCTTGGCCCCACTCGGACCCAACCTGTCTGCGCGCACAGCTCCATGAGGACCAGGGCTACTGACCTACCGCTTGGCACAGGGATCATACAATAGTATACCTTGACAGTAATGGGGCCAGATTTGGGCCAGTGCATCGGTAGCATCATCAGCCAGACCAAGCCTCTTGGCCCCACTCGGACCCAACCCGTCTGCGCGCACAGCTCCATGAGGAACAGGCTACTGACCTACCGCTTGGGCACAGGGACCATACAATAGTATACCTTTGATGGTAATGGAGCCAGATTTGGGACCAGTGCATTGGTAGCATCATCAGCTAGACCAAGCCTCTCGGCCCCACTCGAACCTAACCCGTCTGCACGCACAGCTCCATGAGGAACAGGGCTACTGACCTACCACTTGGCACAGGGACCATACAATAGTATACCTTGATGGTAATGGAGCCAGATTTGGACCAGTGCATCAGGAGCATTGTCAGCCAGACCAAGCCTCTTGGCCCCACGCGGACCCAACCCGTCTGCGCGCACAGCTCCATGAGGAACAGGGCTACTGACCTACCGCTTGGCACAGGGATCATAGAATAGTAAACCTTGACGGTAATGGAGCCAGACTTGGGCCAGTGCATTGGTAGCATCATCAGCTAGACCAAGCCTCTCGGCCCCACTCGAACCTAACCCGTCTGCACGCACAGCTCCATGAGGAACAGGGCTACTGACCTACCACTTGGCACAGGGACCATACAATAGTATACCTTGATGGTAATGGAGCCAGATTTGGACCAGTGCATCAGGAGCATTGTCAGCCAGACCAAGCCTCTT
>NW_017264941.1:15856-18733 GCF_001329695.1 Rhodotorula graminis WP1
CACAGCTCCATGAGGAACAGGGCTACTGACCTACCGCTGGGCACAGGGATCATACAATAGTATACCTTGACAGTAATGGGGCCAGATTTGGGCCAGTGCACCGGTAGCATCATGAGCGAGACCAAGCCTCTTGGCCCCACTCGGACCCAACCCGTCTGCACGCACAGCTCCATGAGGAACAGGGCTACTGACCTATCGCTTGGCACAGGGAGCATACAATAGTATACCTTGACAGTAATGGGGCCAGATTTGGGCCAGTGCATCGGTAGCATCATCAGCCAGACCAAGCCTCTTGGCCCCACTCGGACCCAACCCGTCTGCGCGCACAGCTCCATGAGGAACAGGGCTACTAACCTACTGCTTGGCACAGGGATCATACAATAGTATACCGTGATGGTAATGGAGCCAGATTTGGGCCAGCGCATCAGTAGCATTGTCAGCCAGACCAAGCCTCTTGGCCCCACTCGGACCCAACCTGTCTGCGCGCACAGCTCCATGAGGAACAGGGCTACTGACCTACCGCTTGGCACAGGGATCATAGAATAGTAAACCTTGACGGTAATGGAGCCAGATTTGGGCCCGTGCATTGATAGCATCCTCAGCTAGACAGCTCTTCGGCCCCACTCGGACCCAACCCGTCTGCAGCGCACAGCTCCATGAGGAAACAGGGCTACTGACCTACCGCTTTGCACAGGGACCACATGATAGTATACCGTGATCGTAATGGAGCCAGATTTGGGCCAGTGTATTGATAGCATCCTCAGGTAGACCAAGCCTCTCGGCCCCACTCGGACCCAACCCGTCTGCGCGCACAGCTCCATGAGGAACAGGGCTACTGACCTACCGCTTGGCACAGGGATCATAGAATAGTAAACCTTGACGGTAATGGAGCCAGATTTGGGCCAGTGCATTGGTAGCATCATCAGCTAGACCAAGCCTCTCGGCCCCACTCGAACCTAACCCGTCTGCACGCACAGCTCCATGAGGAACAGGGCTACTGACCTACCGCTTGGCACAGGGACCATACAATAGTATACCTTGACAGTAATGGGGCCAGATTTGGGCCAGTGCATCGGTAGCATCATCAGCCAGACCAAGCCTCTTGGCCCCACTCGGACCCAACCCGTCTGCGCGCACAGCTCCATGAGGAACAGGGCTACTGACCTACCGCTTGGCACAGGGACCATACAATAGTATACCTTGATGGTAATGGAGCCAGATTTGGACCAGTGCATCAGGAGCATTGTCAGCCAGACCAAGCCTCTTGGCCCCACGCGGACCCAACCCGTCTGCGCGCACAGCTCCATGAGGAACAGGGCTACTAACCTACTGCTTGGCACAGGGACCATATAATCGTATACCTTGATGGTAATGGAGCCAGATTTGGGCCAGCGCATCAGTAGCATTGTCAGCCAGACCAAGCACGTCGGCCCCACTCGGACCTAACCCGTCTGCACGCACAGCTCCATGAGGAACAGGGCTACTGACCTACCACTTGGCACAGGGACCATACAATAGTATACCTTGACGGTAATGGAGCCAGATTTGGGCCAGTGCATTGGTAGCATCATCAGCCAGACCAAGCCTCTCGGCCCCACTCGGACCCAACCTGTCTGCGCGCACAGCTCCATGAGGAACAGGGCTACTGACCTACCGCTTGGCACAGGGACCATACAATAGTATTCCTTGACGGCAATGGAGCCAGATTTGGGCCAGTGCATTGGTAGCATCATCAGCTAGACCAAGCCTCTCGGCCCCACTCGAACCTAACCCGTCTGCACGCACAGCTCCATGAGGAACAGGGCTACTGACCTACTGCTTGGCACAGGGACCACATGATAGTATACCGTGATGGTAATGGAGCCAGACTTGGGCCAGTGCATTCATAGCATCCTCAGGTAGACCAAGCCTCTCGGCCCCACTCGAACCTAACCCGTCTGCACGCACAGCTCCATGAGGAACAGGGCTACTGACCTACCGCTTGGCACAGGGACCACATGATAGTATACCGTGATGGTAATGGAGCCAGACTTGGGCCAGTGCATTCATAGCATCCTCAGGTAGACCAAGCCTCTCGGCCCCACTCGGACCCAACCCGTCTGCGCGCACAGCTCCATGAGGAACAGGGCTACTGACCTGCCGCTTGGCACAGGACCATACAATAGTATTCCTTGACGAGCAATGGAGCCAGATTTGGGCCAGTGCATTGGTAGCATCATCAGCGAGACCAAGCCTCTTGGCCCCACTCGGACCCAACCCGTCTGCGCCCACAGCTCCATGAGGAACAGGGCTACTGACCTACCGCTTGGCACAGGGACCATACAATAGTATACCTTGACGGTAATGGAGCCAGATTTGGGCCAGTGCATCGGTAGCATCATGAGCGAGACCAAGCCTCTTGGCCCCACTCGGACCCAACCCGTCTGCGCGCACAGCTCCATGAGGAACAGGGCTACTGACCTACCGCTTGGCACAGGGATCATAGAATAGTAAACCTTGACGGTAATGGAGCCAGATTTGGGCCAGTGCATTGGTAGCATCATCAGCTAGACCAAGCCTCTCGGCCCCACTCGAACCTAACCCGTCTGCGCGCACAGCTCCATGAGGAACAGGGCTACTAACCTACTGCTTGGCACAGGGACCATAGAATAGTATACCGTGATGGTAATGGAGCCAGATTTGGGCCAGTGCATCAGTAGCATTGTCAGCCAGACCAAGCCTGTCGGCCCCCCTCGGACCTAACCCGTCTGCACGCACAGCTCCATGAGGACCAGGGCTACTGACCTACCGCTTGGCACAGGGACCATACAATAGTATACCTTGACGGTAATGGAGCCAGATTTGGGCCAGTGCATTGGTAGCATCATCAGCCAGACC
>NW_017264941.1:18833-43879 GCF_001329695.1 Rhodotorula graminis WP1
GCGCGCACAGCTCCATGAGGAACAGGGCTACTGACCTACCGCTTGGCACAGGGACCATACAATAGTATTCCTTGACGGCAATGGAGCCAGATTTGGGCCAGTGCATTGGTAGCATCATCAGCTAGACCAAGCCTCTCGGCCCCACTCGAACCTAACCCGTCTGCACGCACAGCTCCATGAGGAACAGGGCTACTGACCTACTGCTTGGCACAGGGACCACATGATAGTATACCGTGATGGTAATGGAGCCAGACTTGGGCCAGTGCATTCATAGCATCCTCAGGTAGACCAAGCCTCTCGGCCCCACTCGAACCTAACCCGTCTGCACGCACAGCTCCATGAGGAACAGGGCTACTGACCTACCGCTTGGCACAGGGACCACATGATAGTATACCGTGATGGTAATGGAGCCAGACTTGGGCCAGTGCATTCATAGCATCCTCAGGTAGACCAAGCCTCTCGGCCCCACTCGGACCCAACCCGTCTGCGCGCACAGCTCCATGAGGAACAGGGCTACTGACCTGCCGCTTGGCACAGGGACCATACAATAGTATTCCTTGACGGCAATGGAGCCAGATTTGGGCCAGTGCATTGGTAGCATCATCAGCGAGACCAAGCCTCTTGGCCCCACTCGGACCCAACCCGTCTGCGCGCACAGCTCCATGAGGAACAGGGTTACTGACCTACCGCTTGGCACCTTAGGGTTGTAGAGTTACAGGGCAGGTCACTTACAGGAACGAGGTGTGGCGGCATGAAACCCCCAGCCCCTTAGGCTGGACTACGATTTGGCCCGTCACAAAACCTCCTCTGACCGGCCTGTCCAGTTGAGGCAAGATGCTTCACATGGTGAACCTCAGGGTTGTAGAGTTACAGGGCAGGTCACTTACAGGAACGAGGTGTGGCGGCATGAAGCCCCCAGCCCCTTAGGCTGGACTACGATTTGGCCTGTCACAAAACCTCCTCTGACTGGCCTGTCCAGTTGGGGCAAGATGCTTCACATGGTGAACCTTAGGGTTGTAAAGTTACAGGGCAGGTCACTTACAGGAACAAGGTGTGGCGGCATGAAACCCCCAGCCCCTTAGGCTGGACTACGATTTGGCCCGTCACAGAACCTCCTCTGACTGGCCTGTCCAGTTGGGGCAAGATGCTTCACATGGTGAACCTTAGGGTTGTAAAGTTACAGGGCAGGTCACTTACAGGAACAAGGTGTGGCGGCATGAAACCCCCAGCCCCTTAGGCTGGACTACGATTTGGCCCGTCACAGAACCTCCTCTGACCGGCCTGTCCAGTTGGGGCAAGATGCTTCACATGGTGAACCTTAGGGTTGTAGAGTTACAGGGCAGGTCACTTACAGGAACAAGGTGTGGCGGCATGAAACCCCCAGCCCCTTAGGCTGGACTACGATTTGGCCCGTCACAAAACCTCCTCTGACCGGCCTGTCCAGTTGGGGCAAGATGCTTCACATGGTGAACCTTAGGGTTGTAGAGTCACAGGGCAGGTCACTTACAGGAACAAGGCATGGCGGCATGAAACCCCCAGCCCCTTAGGCTGGACTACGATTTGGCCCGTCACAAAACCTCCTCTGACCGGCCTGTCCAGTTGGGGCAAGATGCTTCACATGGTGAACCTTAGGAATGTAGAGTTACAGGGCAGGTCACTTACAGGAACAAGGTGTGGCGGCATGAAACCCCCAGCCCCTTAGGCTGGACTACGATTTGGCCCGTCACAAAACCTCCTCTGACCGGCCTGTCCAGCTGGGGCAAGGTGCTTCACATGGTGAACCTTGGGTTGTAGAGTTACAGGGCAGGTCACTTACAGGAACAAGGTGTGGCGGCATGAAACCCCCAGCCCCTTAGGCTGGACTACGATTCGGCCTGTCACAAAACCTCCTCTGACTGGCCTGTCCAGTTGGGGCAAGGTGCTTCACATGGTGAACCTTCGGTTGTAGAGTTACAGGGCAGGTCACTTACAGGAACAAGGCATGGCGGCATGAAACCCCCAGCCCCTTAGGCTGGACTACGATTTGGCCCGTCACAAAACCTCCTCTGACCGGCCTGTCCAGTTGAGGCAAGATGCTTCACATGGTGAACCTTAGGAATGTAGAGTTACAGGGCAGGTCACTTACAGGAACAAGGCGTGGCGGCATGAAACCCCCAGCCCCTTAGGCTGGACTACGATTTGGCCCGTCACAAAACCTCCTCTGACCGGCCTGTCCAGTTGGGGCAAGATGCTTCACATGGTGAACCCTAGGGTTGTAGAGTCACAGGGCAGGTCACTTACAGGAACGAGGTGTGGCGGCATGAAGCCCCCAGCCCCTTAGGCTGGACTACAATTTGGCCTGTCACAAAACCTCCTCTGACTGGCCTGTCCAGTTGGGGCAAGATGCTTCACATGGTGAACCTTAGGGTTGTAGAGTTACAGGGCAGGTCACTTACAGGAACAAGGCATGGCGGCATGAAACGAAGGGCTCGGACTGCGCTTGCCTGTTTTCGCTCTCTCGGTCCTCCTCAAGCTGAGCCCCTCCTTCTCTCTCTCTCTTTCTTTCTTTCTCTTCAAACGTTGCTGCCTTTCGCTCTCTTGCTCGCGGACCCTCTGAACATCTTGTCGTTTGCCTCGCCGGCAACTCCGAGACCCCGTGGAGGTTCAGTGCGGGATCCTGGAGGCGGTTGTGCAGTAGCTTTCCCTCTCTGTACCTTTCGCTCACGGAATACACCCGAATCACTGTATCTGGCGCGTCTCCTTTCGCTCCAGTCTCTCCCCCAGAAGTTTGCCTCGCCTCGCCTCGCGCTCGACGACGAGTGCGCCCTTCGAGAGTCCTCTTCGCACCTGGGCCGGGCACCAACTTGCGGATCTGGTCATCCGAGGTCACAGGCGCAAGCAGACTGTAGCCAATGTGAACAAGGCTACCGATACAGGGGCAACCACAAAAAGAACAATCTACAAGGCCAACCCGCTCATGCTCGCATCTGCCGCCCTCCCTGCGACAGGCCTTCTCTACAGCTTCGAGCCGCCACAGCAGTCCTTGCCTGCCGTCTTGGCCCCCGACATGGGCGTGTTCCCGCCACCGAGCGCGTGGACCGACTTGCCGTCGACCGATGAAGGAACGTCGAGCGATGGGTTGGCCTTGAAGAAGGAGGAGGGCTTGAACATGATGTCGACCGACTCGTAGGGCATGACGGGCCAGTCTGCGAGAGCGAAAAAGGGCAGGGAGAAGGCGAGAGATGGGGAAGAGGGAAGGAGGAAGAGGGAGCAAGGTTCGATTGTCAGTAGTCGGGCCGTCGAGAGCTGCGAGAACAGAGACGACGCACCTTCAGGCCGAGCGATGTGGCTGATGCCCAACGAGATGAAGGAGACCACTGCGAGAGGGCGAGAGAAGGCAGGGAGGAGGCGAGGGAAGGGGAGCATGGGGTCAGTGCAACGCCCTCGAGACTCGCCGCAGCGTGAAAGGAAAGCGAGGGCTCACGATCGACGTCGGAAATGCTGTCGTTGCGAGCGACCCACCCCTCGAGGCTGTCCTCGGGCGCCTGCTTGGTCTGGGTCGGGAACTTGCCGGCGGGGTAAAGGCTGGTGTCGGTGTACGGGACGGTCCAGATGTGGTGCTTGGCGAACGGCGCCCGGCGTGCGACGAGCGAGTCGTCCTTGACGAGGAGCGGGACGAGGTCCTTGCACATGATCTTGTAGCCGACCGGCGCGCCCGACGAGTAGTGCTTCTTGGCCGGGTTGCCCCAGATCCACATGCGCGACTTGGCGGCATCGGCGTCGCGCACGCCCTCGAGCGTCGTCTTGAGCTCGCGCTTGGTGTTGTAGAAGCCGTTGCCCGCCTGCGAGAAAGGATGGCCAAAGTCAGTGATCGACCTTCTCAAACGGAACAAACGGACGACCTTCCCGACCCGACCAGAGAAAGCGACGCACCCAGTTTTCAGCCGAGCCAGTCGGCGCATCGACGAGGTGGATCTCCTGCTCGTAGACCGAGTTCTTGACGCCGCTGCAAGAGGGGAAAGGGCAGGGCGAGAGGAGGAAAGAGGGGCGCGAGGCAGAAGGGGCAAAGGGGTGCGGGTCCTCGTCAGTCACGATGCTCGAGGACTCGAGAGAGCACACGTGAAGAGAGAAAGAGAGGGGCGCACTCGATCATCGGGTCGACCCGCAGCGAGAAGATGTGCTGGTGGTGGTGCGCCTGGACGCCCGGGCCGACGAGCACGCCGAACGGCGTCGTCTCGTTCTCGGCGGCCGTGTACGTGTTGAGGATGCCGGTGAGCTTGACGTTGCAGCCGAACGAGCCGTCCTGCTTGAACTCGAAGGCGAACTGTCGGGGAGGGAAGCGTTCGTCAGGGCGAGTACCCGGGGCGAGAGAGAGAAGGAAGGGGAACGAGGGCCAGGACGTACAGCATACTCGTAGTTGGCGACGGTGCAGATCATCTGGACGATGAGCTTGCGGGAGCGGACCGAGTGAGCGCGTCCACCGGGGCGGAAGTCGGTGTGCTGCGGGCGCGAGGGGGCCAGAGTCAGTGCGCGCTCACGCTCGAGGACACACGAGGCAAGGGGACGACGCACCTTCCACAGCAAGCCGTCGTCCTCCTCGTGGATGCAGACGACGTTCTTGAGCGTGACGGGCTGGCCGGCGTGGTTCGACAGCTCGGCGTCGAGGTAGTGGATCGAGCCCTTGCAGTCGCACCCAAGCTCGAGCGAGTTGGCCATCATGCCGAGACCGTACTCGCCGACGTCGAACGCAAACTTGCGCGGGTGCGGCCACTCGGGAGCGCCGTACGGGACGACCATCTCGGCGAACGAGGTGCGGTAGAAGACGGGGCGGTACCGCTGCTCGTCGCGGTCAAAGTGCTGGACGCTCGACAGGACGATGCCCTCGCGGAAGTTGTAGCCGATGTGCGCCTTCCAGCCCTGCCACCTGCGTGAGGGAGCGAGAGAGTCAGGCGTGCTCGACAGAGGGAAAGGGAGGCGAGCGACGCACGAGATCTCGTTTCCGTTCATCTGGAACGACACGCCGTCGGGCTGCGTGATCGTGAGCTCCTTGAGGTCGCGACGGACGTCCCACTCCTCGCCGTGCTTGGCCTTCTCGGCCTTGATGAGGTCGGGGAGGTAGTCCATGCGCTGCTGCTGCGGCGGGATGCGCCGGCGGCCGCTGTCGCGGAACGAGTCGCCCTCGACGGTGTGCGGGGCGGTCGAGCCCGAGAGGACGCCTGGCTTGGACGGGTCGGTGCGGTGAGGCGCAAAGTCTGCGCGGCCAGAAGAGGTCAGACGCGGTCGGCTCGAGGAGTCGAGCTGCAACGACGTACCGATCTTCAGGATCTTCTTGGCGTTGGTGTCGATGACGACGTTGACTGTGCGCGAGCGAGAGACCGAAAGTCAGCAAGGCGCGCCGAGGAAGTCGAGGAGAGGGAGAAGGAGACGGAGAGGGAGGAAAAGGGCGGGACGTACAGTCGAGCGGGTGCGCGTACAGGTGCTCGTGCGGGCCGAGGCGCTGATACACGAAGCCCTGCTGGAGGCGAATGTCGCCGAAGCGGTGCTCGTACCCGATCGACCACGCGTCGACCATGATCTGGTCGCGCTCGACGCCGACCTCGGCGCACAGGCGGATCACCTCGGGGTCGTTGCGCACGACCTGCTCCGACTCGTCGAGCTCCTCCATCGTGATGGCGGGCTGGACGCCCTTGGGCTGCTTGTCGACCGAGTCGAGCGCGGGCTTGCCGCCGCCCGAGGGGAAAGTGCACACGGCGACAAAGACGTCGCCCGAGAGGCAGTCGATGAGGTGCGCCTCGGCGCGTCGTGCCGGTCGGACGCCCGACTTGAACGGCTGGAAGTCGGTCGGCGAGACGGGGAGGCCGAGGAACGCAATCACCTCCTTCTTGGGGGCTGCACGACGACGCGGGAGGGGAGAGAGGTGGTCAGTCGACGGCTCGCTCGGCGGGGGGAGGGGCACGGGAGAGCAGAACGCACGTTCAAGGAGCGAGATGGCGCAGGACTTGAGCGACTTGACGCCGCGCTTGAGCATCTCGGTGCGGAAGCAACCCGACGCGAGCGAGATCTCGGCCGCCGTGAGCGGGTCGTGCGGGTGGTAGGCAGCCATGGCGCAAGCGTGTGCGTGTGTGTGTGCGTAGGCGTGCGTAGGTAGCTGGATGAGGAGAGAAGAGGAGACGAGCCGAGCAGCTGAGGACGAGCGAGTCGAGGAGAAAGGGCGGCGGCGCGGGGAAGCTGAGAGCCGCACGGAGCCGCGATAGACGGGCTCGAGCCGACCCTGCGCGCGCGAGATCTTGCCGCACGCTCGCTCGCTCTGCCGGAGCGCCAACTACACATGACGAATCCCTCGAGTACTGCGTATCGAGGATAGAGGCAAGCGCCACCTGCGGCAAGTCTAGCCTGAGGACGACGCGCGGACCGCGGCCCGGGTGCTCGCTCATTGCTCGGACGGCGCTCTCGGCGAACGCAACTCTCGCGTCTCTCGCTCAGCCTCGTAGCCGACAGAGAAAGCCGTGTCTCGAGAGCGGCACAGCCCGCTGCGCAGCGGCACGTGGAGCCGAGTCGTCTGGGCTCGGCCCTCGGCGACGACCTCGAGGCGGGTTCCACACGCTCGTGAGAGCCACAGCGCGTCCAGCGAGCCGAGAATAGCCGTCATGAAGGACGGAAGAGGTCCTCGTTGAAGCGCAGCTCGTGCTTGCCGACGCGTCGGCGAGCCTGTCGCGTGAGCGCGTTGGCGACGAGGCCAGAGGCCGCCTCGCGACGAAGCGGTCCGCCCGCGCCGGCGCGAGAGAAGTAGAGACAAATCTCGAAAGCTCGTCAGGTCCGGCGTGCTCGGGAACAGCAAGATGACGAGCTCGCGGCGCGGTGCCGGACCAGGGTCGTCTGCGTCGACCGGCGCCTGACCGCCCAGCTCCGGCGACACCTGCCCCGCAGCTCGTGCAGGCGGCCGACCGACTCGATCGTGCTGGTGCAACAGAGGGGCAGCGGGGAGAGCACAGTGTCGGCCAGCAGGGTGGTCGACCGGTCGCGCCGGCGTCGACTGACCGCAGAGCCCGGCGCTGGACCTGCCGCGTCCCTCGCTCCCGCCAGCGATGCACACCAGAGGCGGATCTCCCCGTATCGGCGTCGAGTGCGCAGGCAAGGGGCGAGCGGGCGATGGCGGGTCGAAGCTGGGCCGGGGAGGGAGGAGCGGGGCGAGGGAGGAGCGTGGGCGAATCGGTCGGCGGCGAGGGGACGGCGGATCTGGCGAGGCGGACAGGCGGGCAGAGGTGCACAGCGAATGCGTGTTGCTGTGAAGGAGGTCGAGGGAGAAGGTGATGAGCGAGCGGGAGCACGTGCCCGGCCCTCGGGGAGAAGATCACGAGGACCGAATCGCGCCCACGCACACCGTCGCTTGGCCCTCTTGCCCGCTCTCACCGCTCGAGCTTTGCACTTGCACCTGCGCCAGCTCTGCCAGCACCACCGCCAGTTACCCGCTCTGCACCCGAGCTCGCCCACCCGGTCGACACCACTTCGCCCGGCCTCACCTCTGGTCCCGACCGAGAATGGCGACCCTCGAACGACCTCGACCCGAGGCCACCACGGCCCCCTCGGACGCCTCGTTCGCCACCACGGCCGTCCCCTCGCCCTTCCCCGAGCATGCCGCGATCCGCTCCACCAGCGAGGGCTCGCGCGGGAGGACCATGGTCCCCGGCCCGTCGCACCGCCAAGCCGTCGCCGACCAGGACGACATGAGCGCCTCGCGCTCGCCCAACGGCAGCCGCAGCGGCCTCAGCCGCGTCGTCGGCCAGTTCAAGCGCGCCATGAGCGCCAGCCGCGACCGCTCGGCCGGCGCAGCCGAGTCGCAGGACCGCGGACGCCGCACGAGCGTCGACACGGGTGCGTCTATCGGCGCCTCTCTCTCTCCCCCGTGCCCTCCCTCGGGCGCCTGTCCTCGGCAAACTCGGGCGCTGACTCGCGCTTCGGCCCCTCCTCCCCCTCCTCGGTCGCAGCCGTCCAGCACGACGAGCCGCGAGGCCGTTCCCCCCTCTCTGCCTTCCAGCCTCGCTCCGTCTCTCGCGGCCCGTCAACCCACTCGATCCAGACCAACGCCGACGGCTCGTCGACCATGTACCCGCTCTCCAAATCGCAGACGCGCTCGTCGTCGCGCGGCCGTGCCCCGCCCGGCGGCAAGGTCTTCTCGACCGGGCGCGGCGGCGCCGGCAACCTGATCGGCGTCGCGCGCGACGAGGACATGTCCGAGTTCAACGGCGAGGAGGACGCCAACGTCGTGCGCGCCGTCAAGGAGGACCGCAGCCGGTCGCGCGAGCGCTCGGGCCGCCCAGAGGTCGGCACGACGGGGCGCGGCGGGCGCGGCAACATCCGCAGCGCGAGTCGCGGCCGGGACCTCGAGCTCGGTCGCGTCCCGACCGTCCTTGAGGAGCAGGAGCGCGCCGCCAACGAGGACGAGGAGCTGCGGTACCAGGAGGTGTTGCGCAAGCGCGAGCGCGACGGGCCCGACCACTACGTCAGCTCGGGACGAGGTGCGTCCCCTCTCTCTCTCTTCATGCCGCGGTCACTGACACTGTCCTCACCCGACAGGCGGCGCGGGCAACATTTTCAGCACGTTCCGGCGAGCCCCTTCGCAATCTCGATGACCCACCCTCCCAGCTTCGACCTCTCCCATGGCCCGCGTCACAGCTCGCAGCCTACCGCCCCCCTCGCTGGGTCTGTACCACTCCTGTCTCCCGTCGTACCTTCGTTCCACCGTTGTCATCAATCCCCCTCGACGCTGCTCAACGCGGCCAAGTTTCCCCAGTCCCTCGAGCGCTCTCTCGCGCGTTCTCCCGCCCTGCGCCCGGCCAGAGGCCTGCGAGAGCATCGTCCCAGTGCGTCGGTGCAGAGAGTGGCCCTGCTGAGCGAGAGATGGAGCCGTGACGAGCTTATCATGGCTCGCGGGCCAAGAGCCAGCGCCAGGCCGATCAGGAAGGGCAGCGACGCCGCCCTCCCGGCCGTCTGCCCCCTGCTCCTCCTCGCTCAACCACCCTCCAGCCAGCTCGTGCGCCCAGCTGCCCAGATGCCAGCCTTCCTCGACAAGATCAAGAACGTCGTCGCGCCCAACCACGATGAGGGTGCGTCCCTGCCCGGCCCCTTCTCTCTCCCTCTCTCTCCTCCCCACTTGGTCGCACCGCCCGGTCGCTTATCTCGCCCCCTTGGAAACAGGCGACCGCGGCCGTGCGAGCCACGCCCCGGCTCACGGCTCGCACCTCAACCCTGCCAACGCCGACCAGCCGCACGGCGCCGAGCCTCGCGGCCGCAACCTCACCGCAACCGGTCGCGGTGCGTCCTCCTCCCTCCTCCTCCCTACCCCACCTCGTCGACGCGAGCTGACGCCGCCCTCGCGCGCACGCCGCACACAGGTGGTGCCGGCAACATGAGCCGCTCGCGCGTGCGCGACGGGTCGCAGCCGGCCGAGTCGCCCGCCGACGTCGAGGCGGCGCGCTCTCGCTCGCGGTCGCGCGCCCGGGCGCACCACCACGGCGAGGACTACCCGGTCCCGATCGGGCGCGGCGGGCTCGGCAACGTGCGCGGCGAGAGCAAGGACGCGAGGAGCCGTGACCGCGAGCGTGAGCTCGAGGCGCAGGACAAGCGGGTCGAGGCTGCGTTTGCCGAGAAGCACAAGGACGACAAGTGGCTCAGCGGCAGGGGCGGCGCGGGCAACACGGCTCACGGCGACGAGGGCCCACAGGTCCACAAGTAGCGCCGTTGCCGTTCCTATCTCGCTCGAGCCCCCTTCGTCCTCCCCCTCGTCTTTAATCTGCTCTCGCCCTCCCGTCTTGTCGCTACCCGTAGCCGTCGTGCAGTCCCTTGTCCTATCGAACTCTCTCTTTCTCCTATCTCGAACGGGCCGGGCATTGCGAGAGAAGCGCGAAGGTTGCAGAGCGAGAGCTACTCGTCGTCCTTGCCGCTGCCGTGCGTCCCGCTCACCCGTCGCGGCAGAGGCACAGGCTCCGGCGGCGGCGACGGCAGTGCGCTCCTCGGCACCTGCACCGCGAACCCTCGCAGCTCGTCGCCGTCCTGCTGCGCCGCATCGCTGGTTTCCTGCTTCGACGGCAACCGGATCCCGAGCGCCGTCGCCGGCCTTGGCGGGACGTGCGGCTTCGGCGGCCGTGCGCCCGGGCTCGAGCCGCTCGCCGCCGACGACGACGAGGGCGAGGGTACGGGCGCCCTGCCCTTGCCCTTGTCCAGGCGGTCCGCCGACGCCGAGGGGACGGCCGGTACCGGCGGCGCGACTCGCCGATGCGGTGCGAGGGGCGCCGCCTCGTCCTCGCTGCTGTACGTCGAGTAGCCGTCGAACGACGGAATCGTCTCAAGCGGGAAGGGCAGCCCGGTGCGGCCGAGTCCTGCTGGCTCCGCCGCCGCCGCCGCCGCCCGAGGCTCGACCTGCTCGCCGTCGGCCTCGTCCGCCGACGAGGGCGTCAGGTCCCGGGTCCGGATCGACTCGAGCGCCTGTGGCGTCAAGTGGCTCGACGGCGACGGGAGCGGGAGCGCGAGAGCCGGCGGCGGCTGGGCGGTCGCGCCCCGAGCGGGCGACGTCGTGCCCGACCCGCCCGGCGAGCGCATCGGGAACTCGTACGCCCTGCTCGCTCCGAGCCCGCTGCCCGTCGCGCGCGGCACGAGTCGCCGGCGGGTCGCGTCGACGAGGTTGCCGGACGGGTCGAGGACGTCCTCGGGCGGGGCGGACGAGTGGCGGACGGGCGGGGTCCACGAGCGCGACATGGCCTTGGACGAGGACGAGGACGAGCCCGTCATGGGCCCGTAGTGCCGGCGCAGGGCGCCGGGCTTCGAGATGGACGGGTAGCGCTTGGCGGACGAGTGTCGAGAGAGCGAGGCCGAGGGGCTGACGCGGTGGGTGCGGCGAGGTGCTGAGGGCGGAACAAGATCAGTCACGCACTCTCGGTGTGAGGGGGATGAGAGAGAGAGAGGCGAGGCGCACCTTCAGACGTGACAGGCTCGGCCTTGTCGCCCTCGGTCTCCTGCCCTCGCTGCTCCTCCCAGTCCTTCTCCCTCGACGACGCCGTCACGCCGAGCGCCTCGGCCTTGCGCTTGCTCGCGCGCGCCGTCGACGTCGTCGACGCGAGGTGGAGGAACGGGCTCGTCGGGATACCGCGCGTGAAGCCGACAAAGATGACGACGAGGAGGAGACCGACGAGCTGAGCGAGGGTGAGGTGCTTCTCGAAGCGGATCTGGTCGGGGAAAAGCTCGTCAGTAGCGCCCTTCTGCAGTGGAGCAGGCCGATAAGGTGGGAGGGGAGCGTACCTCCTGGGAGAGCAGGTTGATCTGGGACGCGAGAGCGAGCCGCTCGCGCTCGAGGTCGACCCGCTGCTTCTCGAGCTCGAGCAACGACTGGCGCAAGCTCTGCTCCTGCCGGCTCCTCTGCATCGACGAGGACAAGCTTCGAGTCAGTGCGGCTCGCAGAATGCGCGCCAGTGACAGAGAGCGAGAGAACGGCCGACGCACCGACCCTTCGACGTCGCCCAGGCGGCGCTCGACCCGCCCAAACGCCTCGCGCAGCATGCCGCTCTGCGCCTCGATGAAGCCCATCGCGAGCGTCTGGTTGTGCTCGAGGCTCGCGAGGCGCTTCATGATGGTGCCATAGATCGATTCGCCCGGCTGGGGCTGGGCGACGGCGGGAGGTGGTGGTGGAGGGGGAGGGACAGGGAGGGGCGCGCGCGGAACGTGCGTCGCCGATGCTGGATGATGTGGTGGCGAGGCGTACGATGCATGTGTATCGTTGCGGGATGCCGTGGAGGAGGAGGAGGAGGATGGAAGAGGGGGTGGGCGAGGCGAGGCAACGGGATGGTCGCTGCCGGTCGCGGGTCGACCCGTCGCTGTATGCGTCACCGCCGTCGAAAGCGGAGGGACGAGGGACGAGGACGATGGAGGAGATGGCGAGGTTGTCGTCGGCGAGGAGGCCGGGGCGCGAGAGCTGTCGGCGGGCGATGCGGACGAGGTCGTGGCGACCGAGTCGGTGGTCGACGCCGTCGAGTGTGCGCCCGGCTCGGCCGAGGCAGTCAAGCCGGAGCTAGTCTCGACGGCCGTGATGGCGACAGACGTGGACGATGCGCTCGACGAGTTGGACGTCGAGGAGCCCTCAAGCGAGGACGAGGTGGAAGGAGCCGGCGGGGCGCTGCTCGTGTGGGCCGCCTCGAACGAGATCGATGGCGCGTCCGAGAGCGTGAATGGCGGCTCGTCCTCCAGGGGGGGAGAGGGCGAGGTTGAGGGCGCGGTCGAAGAGGGTGAGGGCGTCGGCGGCGCGCTGCTCGAGCCCGCCGCGGCCGCCGCCGAGGTCACGACGGGCGCCTCGCTCGACGTCTGCCCCTGCTCGGACGACTCGACGCTCGACACGACGACGGCGACGTCGCGCTCATCGACGCGCTCGACCTTGTCGACCTCGACCTCGAGCGCACCTTCGAGAGCACGCTCGGCGCCGTCCTCGTCGCCCTCGGCCTCGCCCTCGCCGAGCTCTGCCGCCGCGAGCGCGTCCTCGAGCGCCTTGGCCTTGCGCTCCGACTCGCGGAACGACTCGAGCTGCGTGTAGCCGTACACGCGCAGGAGCGAGACCGGGCAGTAGTACTCGCTGCCAAAGTGCGACAGGAAGTCGATGCGGACGTAGCGGCAGAACGGCGGGTTGCTGAGCGGGCGAAAGACCTGGTCGTGCGCGAGAGTCAGGAGGGCGCTTCGAGGTTAGGGTGGACGAGAGAGAGAGAGAGAGGACGGACCTGGACGCCGCGGACGTTGCGAGCCCGAAAGGTGCCGAGGTCGTGCCAGTCGTCAGGCTTGCCCGGGTAGTCGACGCTACAGCTCGCCTTGAAGTGCTTGAACGTGCTGGAGAAGAACTCAAAGTTGGCGAGCACGAGGGCGTCGATCTGGACCTCGTCGCACAACTCGACGTCGACAAACTTGGGCGTCGCCGAGCACGGCGTGAGCATGTACCGGTCCTTCTTCTCGGTCAGGATCGACGAGGCGCCCTTGGACTGGCGCGACGAGCGGTGCAGCTTGGCGGCGCACTCGGCGCCGGCGTAGTTGGCGCGGTCCTTGAGGTGCACGAGCGGGTCGGACGGCTCGCCCGTGCCGACGTTGGGCAGCGGCTGGATCGGCGACAGCGTCGACGACGTCGTCGGCGGCAGGCCGAGCGCGCCGTCCTCGAAGACGAGCTGGCCCTCGCCGCGCGGCAGCTCGCCGTCGAACCCGAGCCCGCCTGCGCCGCCCGCATCGTCGACCTCGAGCGGCGCTCGGGCAGCGCCGCTGTCGTTGGCCGCTCGCGGCACCTCGTCGCGCTCGGCACCCGAGGCGGTCCCGGCGGCGGCGTCCTGCCGCGGGCGCTTCTTGCCGCGCCGAGCGGCCGACGGGTCGGGCTGGACGACGTAACGCTCGCGCCACTCGTTGAACGACAGGAACTCGGGTGCGGGCGCCGCCTCGGTGAGAGGGAGTTCCTCGATGACGGGTGGCGGTGCGGGCGGCGGGACGTCGGCGGCGGCGGGAGGTGGTGGCACAGGTTCGGGCGAGACGGAGGGTGGGGGAGGAGGAGGCGACTCGACGAGAAAGGAGGCTGAGCTCGGCTGGAGGGTCGTGGTCGGTGTCGTGGTCGAGTCTGGCGCGTGCGAGCTGGATTCCACCGCCGCTGTTGGTGCCGCTGTCGAAGTCGAGACGAGCGACGATGAGGTCAAAAGGGTCGACGACGGCTCCTGCTCGACGACAGGGTCTGGCGGATCTTGTGGGACCAGCGACGTGCTGAGGGAAGCTTTTGGAGAGGCTGGCGCGCTTGTCGGACTCGCGGCTGGCGGTGCCGTGGTCGAGTCGGCTTGTCGAGTGACGGCGGGGAGGGCGAGGTCGGGTTCGGAAGAAGTGGCGCGTGCGGCTGCGACGAGGGCGCACAGGCACATCGAGCACCTCAACAGGCGCATGGTCGCCGTCGTCGACTCGCCTGGGCGGCGACGAGGTGTGAGAGTGTCGAGGGCAACCTGGCGCCTCCCCTCTCCGCCTCTCTTGCTCCTGCTCCTCACCGCAATCATGGCCACCTTCGCCAGCCTGAGCCCAGAGCTGCTCGAGGCCGTCCTCTCTGCTGCCCTCGAAGGCCCCGTGCGCCTCGACCAGCGCAACCTGTCCTCGTTCGCCCGCGTCAACCACGCCTTTGCCGCCGCATCGAGGTGCGTGCTCCTCTCGCCCTCTCGCAGTGCAGTCGGCGATGGGGTGGAGCTGACAGCACCTACCCCACAGACGCCTGTCGCTGCGCTGGATCACGGTCGACGACCCGGAGGTCGGCGCCAAGCTCCTCGAGACGCTCAGCTCGTCGCCTCACTGTGCGGCGAGCGTGCGCTCGCTCGTCATCAAGGACGACGCGTTTGACGAGCCTACCACGTTCAGCGACCTGTCGCAAGACGACCTTCTGCGCTTCGCCGTCAACCTCGTGTCGTTCGACAGCGCCCGTGCCTCGTTCGTGCCGCTCGCCGACGGCCGCAAGCCGCTGCCCTCGTTCCCCAAGACGCTCCAGTCGATGCGCCTCGGTCACGCCACCACGTCGCCGCCCGAGGACGCCTACGCCGCCAGCAGCGACGAGGACGACAACGACGGCGGCGCCAACCGGGACGAGCAGCGCGCGGCCAAGATCTCGGCCACCTACCTGTCGCTCCTGCGGTCGTTCCCGCGCACGCTCACGAGCCTCAAGCTGAGCAAGCTCGCCACCAACGCCCTGCCCCTGTTCCCGCCCGTCGCGCCCCTCGACCTGCCGCACCTCGTGAGCCTCGAGCTCGACATGGTCACGGTCCCGTCGGGCGTCTTCAAGTGGCTCACAGCGACGACGCGCGACCTCGAGTCGCTCAAGGTGTGGCTCGTGTTGGGCGTCACCGAGGCCGACCTCCGCGACTTTGCGCGGCGCAAAGGCGGCTCGCTCAAGCAGTTTGCGTTCAAGCCCAAGGGCAAGCAGGGCAAGAAGCTCGCCAACGAGCTCGTCCTGTGCGTCTCTCTGTCCTCGTTCCTCTACAATCGTTGTGACCGGGACTCACTCGTCATGATCCTCCCGCCCACAGCTACATGTCGCAGCTCGAGAAGCTCACGCTCGGCGACAAGGCGTGCGACCACGGCGTGTGGCCCATCCTGCCCTCGTCGCTCACGCACCTCTGCGTCGCCATCCCGGCCAACGTGCAGGACGCCCGCCTCACGATCGTCGCGAACGCGGTCAGGACGAGCCTCACCAAGCTGCAGCGTCTCGAGCTGTTCTCGGGCCTGTACTTCCCGCCGCCGGTCGAGGTCGTCTACCCGCCCAACGATCCGCTCGACCCTCTCGACTGCGGCCTGCGCGAGCTGCGCCTGTCGCACATCCGCTCACCGGCGTTCGTGATGTTCGTCGCCACCGTCGGCCGGGGCCTCTACACCCTCGCCGTCCACCATCTCTCGGCCCCGCCGACACAGTTCACGATGTACTGCCCGCGCCTGCGCCGGCTCGAGCTCGGCGCCGCCGACATCGCTCCTCCCGACATGCCGCACTCGATCCTGTCGCCGGCGTCGGTCCGCCTGTCGTCGTTGACGTTCCTGCGCGTCCACCTCGCGTCGTACGTCGCGCTCGACCACCTCACGGCGTCGATCGGCGCCATCCGCGCCAAGCAGCGCCGCGACGGCGGGCACCACCGCCTGCAGACGCTCGAGCTCGTCGGGACGTTCCCGGACAACCTCGTCGGCGAGGGCTGGCGCTCGGGGCGGGGCATGGACCGGCTCGTCGAGGCGTGCACGCGCGACGAGGTGCGCCTCGTCATCAACGGGCGGCCGATCGACAGTCTCGGAGACCTGTGGGGCGCGCTGCAGGGGCAGACGGGGCGCGAGACGCTCTGAGCGGGAGGAGGGAGCGCTTGAGAGCGGGTCGAGGGAACGGTGACGGAGAGAGGGGGCCTGCGTCGGTCGTTTGGTCAGTCTGCCTGTCTGTGCATTCCAATCAAGCTTTGCCTGCCTGCCTTTCGGCTCCAGCTTCCGCGAGCGAGAGACGCTCTCTGTCTCGAGGGCCCGTGCACGGTCCCAGATTTGGCTCTCACCCGCAGACGCGACCCCACTTTTGGGCGCATCTCCGGTTCCCGTGGAAGGCGGGCTCGCGCATCCCGCGGGAATCTGGCTTGACTCCCCACGCCTCACTCGGCCGCGAGCAAGCGACAGTCGAGCTAGAGCTGGCGCTTTGCTCGTGTGCTCACCTCGCCCTCTCTCTCTCTCTGCCAGCTTTGTACACACGGCACGCCCGACTCGACCTCGCGCATGGCAGCTCCGCAACGACCACAACCCGGCACCCGACCACCGTCCGACTCGACCCCTTCGACCCCGCCGCCTGCCGACGATGCCGCCCTCGCGCCGCCCAGCTCGATGCCGACCGACGTGCGGGCAGCAGAGGGGCAGTGTGAGCACGAGTACGGCTGCGACGAGACGCTCGCGGGCGACGGAGCGGAGCGAGACGTTGAGGTCGCCGCCGGCGGCGGGCGGGGCAAGGAGGCGGACGCACCGCTCGACGTCGAGCATGTGCACGTCGAGGACGATCCTCGAGCATGGACAGAGCGCAAGAAGAACAGCGTCCTCGCGTGCGTCCCCTACCCCTTCTTCCCGCACCGAGGCTCGAGCGCCGACCGTGTGCCGCTGGGGGACGACTCGCTCACCTCTTTCGCGTCGCGCAGGACTATCGCCTTTACGGCCATCGGCGGCACCATCACGGCGTCCATCTTCTTCCCCGCGCTCGAGTCGCTGCAGCGCGACCTGAACGCGACCGACGACCTCGTCGCCGCATCCGTCTCGATCTTTATCGCAGGCCAGGGCGTCTTCCCGAGCGTGTGGGCCGCCGTCTCGGAGGTCTATGGGCGCAAGTACTGCTACATCGCGGCAATGGGTACGTCCGCTTCCCCTGTCGCGTCTCTTGAGCGGCACCCGCACTGACTCGTCCTCCCCTCGTCCTCCCCTCTCCCGTCCTCCCTCCTCGCCCTTGCTCTCTACCCACGCACGCAGTCATCTACATCGTCGGCACGGTCGTCTGCTCTCAAGCGCAAACGATGCCCGTCTTCCTCGGCATGCGCGTCCTCCAGTCGCTCGGCTCGTCGGCCGTACTCGCTCTCGGCGCGGGCACGCTCGCCGACATGTACGACCCGCACGAGCGAGGGACCAAGCTCGGCGTCTACTACGCGTGTCCGCTGCTCGGGCCGGCGCTCGGGCCCATCATCGGCGGCGCAGTGACGGCGGCAGCCGACTGGCGAGCCACCTTCTAGTGCGTCGGCGTCTCTCTCTCTCTCTCTCCCTACGTCCTCGATCGACGCAGGAACTGACACACCTTCCCTGTCTGCGCAGCTTTCTTCTCGCTGTGCGTCTCCCCTCTGATCGGTCCTTGCGACGACGAACGTATCGCTCACCCTCGCCTTCCCTTTCTCCCTGTCGGCCTCTAGTACGGCTGCGTCTGCTTCCTCCTCGCCCTGTGGCTCCCCGACACGTTCCGCAAGGAGCGCTCTCTCGCGTGGCGCAAGGCCCGCGACCGCGCACGCCAGCACGCCCGCGAGAAGCTCGAGGCGGCCCGAGCGGCGCTTCCTCGACCCGGCGGCGGCGACGATAACGAGCCGGCGGCTGTCGAGGGCCGTGCAGCGCGCAGCGCCAAGGTTGAGCTGGACGTCGAGGCCGGGCGAGAAGGGCGGGAGCAGTCGAGCAGCGGGTTCTCGCCGCTCAAGAAGGTGAGGACGGCGTTGAGCGGGCGCAGCGGCGACGTCAAGGTGAAGATCCGGTTCCGCGACGTCAATGTGCGTCGGCACACCCTTTCTGCGCGTCTGTTGAGCAGCTCGTCGCGGTCACTGACCCGCACGCACCGCAGCCTCTCGCCGCAGCCGGCGCCGTCGTCAAGCAGCCCGCCAACCTTCTCGTCCTCACCTACTCGGGCTTCCTCTTTGCCTCTCAGTACACCGTGACGCTCACGTCGTCCCGCACGTTCGCTGCGGCGCCATGGGAGTACTCGCCGATCGAGGTCGGCCTGGTTCTGCTGGCCTTTGGCCTTGGAAACGTTGTGCGTCCTCCCTGCCCTTCCCTCCTTCTCTAGGCATGCCCTCGAACTGACTCGACGACTCACGCAGGTCGGCTCTGTCGGAGGAGGTCGGTACTCGGACTATGTCCTCGCACGGCTGCGGGCCAAGAACGGCGGCCAAGGCGAGCCCGAGGTGAGCTCGCTTCGCCCTCGACACGCTCGAGCCTCCACCCTCGTTTTGCCGAGCCACAGTCCTGACTCTGAGCACGCCCAACAGATGCGCATCAAGAGCACGTACCCGGCGTTCGCCTTCCTGCCCTGCCTGTTCATCGCGTACGCCTGGCTCGTCTATTTCGAGGTCAACATTGCCGGCCCGGTCGTCGTCCTCTTCGTCCTCGGCGCCGCCATCATGGTCATCTACGCCTCGACGCTCGCCTACATCGTCGACGCGAACCCGGGTCGGTCGACGAGCGCCGTCGCGTGCAACTCGCTCTTTCGAGGCGTTCTCGCTGTGCGTCCCTCCTCTCTCTCTCTCTGCCTCGGCCTCTCTCTCGCTCAAGTCTGCGCATACTGACTCGGTCCGGTTCGTCACCTGCAGTGCGCCTCGAGCCAAGCCGCCGAGCCCATCCTCGACAAGATTAAGAACGGCGCCTTCTACTCGGGTCCGTCCGCCTCTTCGCTCCTCTCCTGTGCGGCACCCGCTCACGCCCATTCTCCTCACAGGTTGGGGCGTCCTCCTTCTTCTCGGCGAAGGTGCGCTCGTCGTCGTCGCGATCTGGGGCGGCAAATGGCGTGCGGCGAGTCGGGCGAGCGAGGCGCGCGACGCCGAGCGACGGAGAGACAGGGACGAGAAGAGGCTCGGACGGATAGGGAGCGGCGAGAAGCAGTAGACTGCGATATCTAGACTTTTGCGAGCACTCGTTAGGCCCGGCGAGAGCGAGAGAGAGCGCGCTCGCTCCCCTTCGGCTTTCCTCTCCCTCTCGAGGCGGCGCGGCACGACCGAGACTGGGCGATGAACGATGTACGATTGCGTGCAACAGAGCAAAAGATAGACTGCCGAGGGCTCCAAGGGAATCAGAGGTACTGCGAGGCGAGGCGAAGAGGGCGAATTTGAGAAGGTCAGGTTCGGGCCGACGACGACGACGATGAGGACGAGTGAGAGTGGGACGCACCAGGGACGCGGCGAAGGCGACCGAGCTGGGTCGCTCGAGGCACGCGAGCGAGGCGTTGAACTTCTCCTCGAGCTCCTCGGAGCCGATGGCCTTGGCGGCTGCGGGTCGGGCAAAAGAGGGCGAGTCAGGGACGCGCACTGGGAGAGAGCGGGCTCGAGGACGGGGCGACTCACCCATCGACATTTGTCGGATGAGCTCTTGCAGGCGGCGGAAGACGCGGATGAGCGAACCTTCAAAGACGTCCGTCATCTGCCGAGAGGGAGGGGGCCGGGAGGGCAAGTCAGCCTCACGAGCTCGCTCTTTGACGAGGTGGGGGAGGGACAGAGAAAAGAGGGCGCACCTTGCAGATGTCGGAGAACTTGGCGCCGTTGCACCACGAGTAGACGGCGTCCATCAACTCGGGCTTGAAGCTCGCGACGTACTCGTCCTCGACGACGGGCATCTTGCTCTCGATCGAGATCTTGGCGATGCGCCGTGCCGCCTCCTGCATGACGCGCAACGGGCCGGCGAGCTCCTCCTTGAGCTTGGACGTCTGCTCGGACTGTGAGCGGGTAGGGAGAGAGGAAGAGGGAAAAGGGTGGGGCGAGGGTCAGTGCGCGCTCGTCGAACACGAGGACAGGGTGGAAAGAAAGAGGAGAGGGGCGCACCTTCTCGTCAAAGACGAAGCAGCTCAACAGGGCGGCGCACTGCTGCGGCGTCAACTCGTTGAAGAGGCCGGCGAAGACCATCTCGGTGAGGAGGAGCTCGTCGCCGCTCGAGATCTCGCACGCGACGCGGCCCTTCTGCTCGACGACGTCGTCGTTGGTCGCGAACCCGAGGCGCCTCAGGGCGCGCTTGCGGTTGCGCAGCTCGTCGAGGTGCATGACCGAGTGCGCCTCGGTGATCTTCTTCTTGGTCGTGCGGATCTTGAGCTTGAGGGCCTCCTTGGCCGCGTACTGGTCGTACAGGGACGGGAGCGCCGGGTCGGTGTGCAGCGGGTTCGACACGAGGCGCGACTCGAGGATCTCGATCTTCTGCTCGAGGGGACGAGAGACAGAGTCAGTGACTGCCCGAGCCCGTCGCGCTCGGCGAGGAGCGCGACGACGAGGGAAGAGAGAGCGACGCACCCTGAGCAGCTTCTTGAACGCCTCGTCGACGATGCCCATGTTCTCGACCGGGTCGAGGAGGGCGATGCCGCTCGGGAACCTGCGCTTGACCTCCTTGACGCTCTTGAGGGCCTGGTTGCGCGCCTCGACGGGCTTGAGGTCCTTTGCGAGAAAGATGCGGATGTGCGAGATGCCGTCGAGCGTCGACAGGAGGACGGGCACGACGGCAAACTCGCCCTCGTCGGCGGTCGCGCCCGCGCCGGTCGTCGTCGTCGGGCAGGGCCGGATCGTGCTCATGGCGTTACCCGGCGACGCGAGCTTGTTCTTGCCCGTGACGGACGCGGCGGCGGGTGCGGTCCCGCGCGCGACGTGGAGGAGGACGTCGACGATGTACTGATTCTGGGGCGGTTCGTCGGCCGCGAGGGGCTTGCCCTTTGCGCCGACGCGCTTCTGGTAGTTGACGACGACGCCCCAGCCAAAGTCGAGGTCGTCGTGCTTGACGCGCACGAGGCGACCCGGTTGGAGGAACGGGAGGGCGTACGTCGGGTGGTTGAGGACGTCGCGCAGGTCGCGGTTGAGGATGTCGAGCTGCTGCCTGAGGTCGTAGTAGTCGGCAATGTTGTCCTCGTCCGGGATGACGATGGCGGCGCGCTGCTCGTCGAGCTGGCGCAGCTCGTCCTCGAGCTTGGGCACCGACGCCGTGTTCTGGAACTGGTAGAACGAGCGCTCGAGCATGTACTCGGGCGTGAGGCCCTCGACGCGCATGAGGTTGAGGATCATGTTGTACCCGAGGTGGAACGCCGAGTCGAGGCGGTCGGCCTGGCCCTTGACCATGCCCTTGGCCGCCGCCGGCTCGAGCTTCTCGTCCGTCATCATGATGACGATGCCGCGGTCGTCGAGGCCGCGTCGTCCCGCGCGACCCGACATCTGGATGTACTCGCCGCCCGACAGGTTGCGGAAGTCGCGCCCGTCAAACTTGCGCACCGAGGTAAAGACGACCGTCTTTGCGGGCATGTTGAGGCCGATCGAGAACGTCTCGGTCGCAAACAGGACCTTGAGGAGGCCCTCCTGGAACAGGATCTCGATGACCTCCTTGAGGATGGGCAACAGGCCGCCGTGGTGGATGCCGATGCCGCGCTTGAGCAGGGGGAGGATGTGCTCGATCTGGGGCAGCTGGCGGTCGTCCTCGGACAGGCTCGAGATGGCGTTGTTGAACACGGTGTCGACCATGTCGCGCTCGTCGTCCGTGTTGAACTCGAGCTTGGACATCTGGAGCGCGAGCCCCTCGCACTCGCGCTTCGAAAACGCAAAGACGATGACGGGGTTGTAGTTCTTGACCATGATCATCTTGACGATCTTGTAAATGTCGGACGGGCCTGCGTGTTTGTCGGACAGAGGTCAGTCGACGGGCCCGACAAGGAGAGACAGAGAGAGAGAGAGAGCGCGCGCACGCACCCTTTGGCCCGCCCTTCTTCGTCTTGCCCTTGCGGCCCTTTCCGCCCGTCGCGCTCGCCGGGTCCTCGCCCTTGGTGTCGCCGCCCAAGGCGCCCATGGCCTTTGCAAAGTTGTCCTCGCGAAAGTTGCCCTTCTCGTCGACGACGAGGTGGATGCCGTCGGCGCCGGCCGGGAACAGGTAGTGCTGGAGCGGGGTCGGGCGGTAGTCGGTGTAGACGACGTGGCACGGCTGCTGGTGGATCGTGCAGATCCACTCGGCAAACTCCATGGCGTTGGGGATCGTCGCCGACAGGAAGACGTAGCGGACCTTGTGCGGCAAGAGGATGATCGTCTCCTCCCACACGACGCCGCGCTCTGCGAAACCGGGGGCACACGACGAGGGTGGTCAGGGTCCTGTATCTTTCGCGACCGCTCGAGAGCGAGAGAGGGAGCGAGGACGAACCCTTGTCGCGCATGTAGTGAATCTCGTCAAACACGACCCAGGCGACCTCGCGCATGATCTCGGAACCGCGGTACAGCATCGAGCGCAGAATCTGCGGCGGGTCGGGCGGCGTCCAGTGTCAGTGAACCTGCCCCTCCGAGTCGGCGCGCAAGACGCAGGCAGGAGAGATAGAGGGGCGCACCTCGGTGGTCATGACGAGACACGACGCGGTCGGGTTGATCGTCACGTCGCCCGTCATGAGGCCGACGTCGCCAAACTCGGCGAGCATCTCGCGGTACTTCTGGTTCGACAGGGCCTGTGCACGGGGAGGAGGAGAGTCAGTGAGAGGGCTCGCCCAGGAGAGGAGGGAGAGGGAGGGCGGCGCACCTTGATCGGCGACGTGTAGACGACGCGCTGTCCCTGCTTGAGGCACTGGGCGATGGCGTACTCGGCGACGACCGTCTTGCCCGCCGACGTGTGGGCCGACACGAGGACCGACTCGTTGCGCTGGATGCTCGCGACCGACACCTTCTGGAACGGGTCGAGCTCGAACGGGTACACGCGTGCGGGCTCGGCGGGGGCGACGTGCGACGAGATGGGGACGTAAGGGTAGTTGGGCGGGAGGGCGACCTGGTGCCGGACCTGGTGCTGCAGGACGAGGCCCTCCTCGGAGCCGGCGCCAGCGGCGAGGCCGGCCGAGGGCTTGATGGTCTGGGTGACGGTCGTCTCGAGCTCGTCGGTGGCGGTGAAGGCGTCGCCGACTCGGGCGGTGCTCGTGTGCTCGTCGGCGAGAGGGGCAGGGGCGTTGTCGTCGTTGGCGTCCGAGGTGCGGGGCTTCTTGGGCGCGTCGCCGTCCTGGGGCGAGAGCTGGCGCTTGGTGCCTGCTGGTGCGGTCGTTGCTATGCGGGAGGTGGACGGGGTGGTGGAGGCCGTGTCGAGCTTGGAGGAGGAGGCGACCGGGTTGCGCTTGGGGTTGGACGACGAGGCGGCGGGTGGTGGTGGCGGTTTGGAGAACGAGGCAAAGAGGTCGTCGGCCATGGCGGGCGAGGTCGGCTCTCGGTCGAGGTGGCTCAGAGGTCAGAGAGCGACGAGGACGAGGACGAGGTTGGCCGGCTTCATCTCTCGCTCGCTCATCTCAGCTCGGCTCAACTCGAGCGAGCGTACAAGCACCCGCCATGCACGGCTACACCGACTCGGTCCACGTTCCGCTCCACCTCCCCGCCCACCTCGTCAAGCCCGCAACCTCGTCCTCCTCGTCGAACAAGGCCAACAAGGGCAAGGCAAAGGAGCTCGCAAACCCTCTCCCTGCGACACCTGCGACCACCACCGCCGCCACGTACAATGTCGCCCAAGGCTGGTCCGACCAAGAGCGCGTCCACATGCGCCAAAAGGTCGACATGGCCGCCCTCCGTCCGTCGACTCTCTCTCTCCTCTCTCTCCTCCGTCCCCGACCCCAGCACTGATCCACTCGAGCCCCACCCACAGTCGGCTACTCGACCGTCCTCCTCACGCTCAGCATCCCGCCGACGTGCGACCCCTCGGTCCTCGCGTTCCCGACCCCACTCTACCCCGACATCGACCCGCGTACGGCACCCAAGGGCACTCAGGGCCTCGTCCTCCAGCTGTGGAGGGTGACGGTCGAGCCGTACGGCGACGACGCCGTCAAGGGCGCGGGCCAGAAGGGGTGGTACGGCTTCGTGAGTCCTCACGCGCTCTCTCGCTCGGTCCGCCTCACTGCCTCGCGTGGGGTCTCTCAAGCCTGCTCCAGGCTGGATGATGTCGGTGAGATCGTCGTTATACTGACACGCTCGTCGTCCCGCAGGCCAACTCGACCGCGCCGCTGTACCCGCCGCACACGACCCTCCTCGCCGTAACGCCCACCTCGCTCCCCTCGTTCACGCACGTCGCCCTCTCGCTCTCGCCCCCCTCGGCCTTCTCCCCAACCCTCGTCACCCTCGACCCGTCCCAGTCCCCTCGCCTCCCCTTCCCGCTCAAGCGCGGCCTCGTGTCGTCCCTGTCGCGCGCAGGCGTCGCGTTCGAGCTCGTCGTGCGCGGCGTGACGCGCCTCGATGATGCGGCGGCTGGGGACCAGGTCGGCGACGCGGGCAAGAGGAGGCGGAACTGGATCGCCGGCGCGAGGGAGGTCGTGAGGGCGACAGAGGGGAGGGGCGTCGTCGTGAGCAGTGGGGCACACCGCGCGGGCGAGATGCGCGCGCCAGAGGACCTCGTCAACCTGTTGCGTCCTCCCTCTCTCTCTCTCTATCGGAGCGTCGCTCGACATTGGGCCACCGTGACTGACCCGCCGCCCTCGCGCAGGTGCTCCCTGATCGGCCTCCCGCCCCCACAGGCCAAAGACGCCCTCACCGTCAACCCGCAGCGCGCCATCCTCCGCGGCCGTGCGTCCTCCTCTCTCTCCTTTCTCTCTGTCTCTCTCTCTCGTGCGTCCTCAGCCACGAGCTCGCGAGCCTGACATTCTCTCTCTCTCTCCTGCCCTCCCCCTCTCGCCTCACCCCGCCCCTCGCTCTCTCTCCCTCCCTCCTCCCTCCCCCTCTCCCTCTCCCCCCTTCCCTCCCTTCCTCACCCGTAACCCCGCACACCCCTCACCCCGAGTCTCCCTCCGCCAAACCTAACGCGGTGTCCTCTCCAACCCGACCCTCCTCACGCACGCCCCGGCCACCGCTGCGGACCCGGCGCCGCGAGCGGCGCCGCCGCCCGCTCTCGCGCTCGCCGCGCCGCTTTAATGTCCTTCTAGCTTTGGGCGAAGGGTCGAGGGCAGTGCGGGACCGGCGGGATGAGGAGGAGCGCGCAAATGGCTGCGGAGATGTGCTCGGTGGGGCCGATGGTGCGGCGAGCGCACGAGCGGCAGCTGGGGTAATGCAGGAGCAGGCGTTTGGGGCAGGTGACGGGCGCTAGAGGGCACGAGAACCGCAGGG
>NW_017264941.1:43990-78210 GCF_001329695.1 Rhodotorula graminis WP1
CCCGCTCGAACCCCGTTCCACGCCCCGCTTCCTCACTCCTTGCGCTTCTTCTTGCCCTTCTTGGGCCCTGCCCCTGCCCCAACCCCTGCTCCTGCCTCTGCCCCCGCTGCCGCTCCTGCGCTCGCCGCACCCTCGGCCCCACCGAGCACCTCTGCCGCAGGCCTTTTGCGCGCTCCTCCTCCTCCCGCCAGCCCCGCACTCCCCTCACCCCCAGTCTCCCTCCGCCAAACCTACCGCGGCGTCCTCTCGAACCCGACCCTCCTCACGCACGCCCCGGCCGCCGCTGCGGACCCGGCGCCGCGAGCGGCGCCCCCGCCCGCTCTCGTGCTCGCCGCGCCGCATGTCGCGCCGAGGGAAGCGGGAGCTGGGGGCGAGGGCAGTGCGGGACCGGCGGGAGGAGGAGGAGCGCGCAAAAGGCCTGCGGCAGAGGTGCTCGGTGGGGCCGAGGGTGCGGCGAGCGCAGGAGCGGCAGCGGGGGCAGAGGCAGGAGCAGGGGTTGGGGCAGGGGCAGGGCCCAAGAAGGGCAAGAAGAAGCGCAAGGAGTGAGGAAGCGGGCGTGGGACGGGTTCGAGCGGCTCGAGGAATGGCTCGGTCGGCGAGAGCTGCAACGCGAGGACCGTCGTGCTCTCTCCCGCTCCCTCTTGAGTGTTTGTGGACGCAAAGTGAGTGGAAGCTGTTGCTCGTCTGCGGCCCGTCCTGCTGCTCCAAGCCGACCCTGGCCCTGCTCGAAGCTCGAAACTCTACGTCAAGTCGATGACGACGTCGTCGTCCGCATCGAGCACGACGACGTCCGTTCCGCCCGCCTTGCGCTTCTTCGCCCCTCCCTCGCCCTCGCCCTCGCCCTCGCCTTCGAGCTCATCGGCGCGCCGCTTCCTGCCGACGACCTGGGCGCCGGGCGCGCCCGCCTCGGGTCCGTGCGCCGCAGCGCCCTCGACGACCGTGACGAGGTCGCCGTCGTCGTCGTCGTCGTCGTCGTCGTCGTCGTCGGCGTCCGAGGCGGAAGCGGGTGGGGCGGGCGGCGGGGCGCGGAGCGGCATGGGCGAGGGGAGGGATGAGAGGTCGGGCTGTAGGCGCGGGGTGGCGCCGTCGGGGAGGTAGCTGTCGGCGCAGGGAGGGGAACAGATCAGTTCTTTGTGCACGAGAGAGAGAGGCGCAGGAGAGAGAAAGAGAGAGAGAGGGCCAGGGCGCACCTAGAGATGCAGAACTGGACGGGCCAGTGCGGCTCGTCGTCGTCCGTGACGGTGACAAACTTGCCCTCGCCGAGCCCGAGGCTGTCCATCGTGCGGTCGGCATTGTCCTCAAAGTCGTCCGACTCCCACACGAGGCGCGTCCCCTCCTGCACCGTCACGACGCCCTCGAACGGCACCTTGCCCTCGCACTCGCCGCCTGCGCCGACGAGGCCCTTGACAAACTCGCCGAGCGTGACGTCGCGCGCGATGCGCACGGGCACGTACACGACGCGACACACAGCGCAGTGCGGGTTGGGCGGCGAGAGCGGGCTCACGTCAAACACGCGGCCCGAGGTGCGCTTGAGCCAGATGGTCCGCGCGCGATCCCACGTGCCGCGCAGGACGTTGAGCGACTGGTGCACGAGGCACGCCGCGATGATGGCGTTGGTCGTCGCGATCGCCGGGATGATGTTGCCGGCGTACTCTGCGCGGCGGCGACGCTCGAGGGGGTCAGGAATGGTCGAAAGGAGGACGAGGAGGAGGAGGAGCGGGACGACGCACCCTTGACCTGGAACTGGGTCTGGATCTCGATGTCGAACGCGGCGGCGCGCAGGTTGGCGGCACCGACGACAAAGTCGAGCGTGTCGTCGTCGTCCTTGTCGAATACGAGCGGGTCGCCCTTGGGGTCGAAGCGCGCCGAGAGGCGCGTCACGCTGCGGGTGCACGAGGACCGGCAGTCAGTCGTCGGCGACGAGGTGACACAGAGAAGGAGAGGAGAGAGAGAGAGGAGGGACGCACGCATCGACGAAGAGGGCGAACGAGTCGCGCACGCTCAGCTTCTTCTGGCTCGAGAACCGCACGTCCTCCTTGGCCTTGTCCTCGCCCTTGCCCTCGCCCTTGCCGTTCTCGACCAGAGCCGCCGCCGCCGCTGCCTCGTCGCCGTCCTTCTTCTCGGCCGCCTTGGCCTCCTCGGCCGGTGCGGGCGCCGACAACTCGTCCCAGCTGAGCGGGCGCGGTGGCTTGCGGTGCGCCCACATGTCCTCCATCTTGAGCAGGCGCTCGATGTCGGCGATGTAGACCTGTGCGACGAACCGACCGACTCGGAACGAGGTCAGTGCTGGCTCGGACGTCGAGCAGGACCGCGACGACATAGAGAAAGAGATAGAGAGAGAGTGACGCGCACCTTGTCGAAGACGCGCCTCGCCGCCCCCTCGAGGTTGAGCGTCGCGCGTAGCTCGCGCACGGCGACGGCCTCGTGGCGCAAGTTCTGGATCTCGTCGACGTTCTCGCCGTTCTTCTCGGCGTCGTCGAGCTCTTGCTGGTCGGCCTCGTCGTCGGCGCCGAACAGCTGACTGTGAGGCGTACACCACTATCTATCAGTCTCTGTGCGCCTCGGGGGGGGGGCGCAGTAGAGAGAGAGGATCGAGCGGCGAGGGGACGCACGGGAAGAGGTACGACTTGGCCCACGCGATGCAGTGGTGCGCCGTCGACGGCGTGCTGCGGATCGTGCACACGGCGAACGTCTTGGGCACGGGCTTGCCTGCGAAGGGGGGACTCTCGCGTGTCAGTGCGCGTCCATGTTGCACGGCGAGCGGGCCCGACAAGATCTGGCCGATCCCGCGCCGCCGACGCAAGTGGCAGAAGCGCAACCCAACGACGCACCCGTGCAGTCGAAGCACTCGGTCGTCTCGCGCTTGATGGGCTGCACCTGGCCGACGTAGCCCGACGTGCCCGACTCGAGCAAAGGAATGTCGGCCGCGAGGCACATTTTGTTGACGTGCCGGCGTGCGTCTGTGTGGGTGGCGCGGGGTCAAGGCCCGATTGCGAGAGCACCGACCGAGAGAGGGCCTCGGCGGGGCGACGCACCGAGGTTGTCGAGGGCGTTCATGACAAAGTCGAACGACTTGAAGTACTCGACGCCGTACTCGTCGTCCTGCGGACGATCAGGGCAAGTCAGTAGGTCGCTCGGGCACAGGAGAGGAAGAAAGGGGCTCACCTTGATGTTGCGGTGCAGCGCCGTGATGTTGACGTGCGGGTTGAACTTGAGGGCCGTCTCGCGAGCGACCTGGACGAGGAGGAGCGAGGTCAGCTTCACATGTGGGCAAGGGAGGAGGACGGGGGGACGCACGACGGCCTTTGGTCGCTTGACGTGCTGCTTCTGGAACAGGAACTGGCGGTTGAGGTTCGAGAGGTCGATCGTGTCGAGGTCGAGCACCTGGATCTCGCCGCGCTCGCCGCAGCCGTAGCCCGACATGACTGTGCGCATGTGCAGTCGGGTCAGTGACGGGTCCTGTTTGTGGTCTAGTGAGAGAGCAACGGGGACGGACCCATGTTCTTGATGAGCTCGCAGCCGATGCCGCCGGCTCCGACGACGAGGACGCGGGCGTTGGTGACTTTGGCGAAGAGTTCGGGGCCGAGGATGGCCCGGGTGTGCTTGTAGCGGCCGTTGGTGGAAGTCGAGGCCATGTTGGGCAGGTCGAGTGGCTCGCGCGGGTCGCTCGTGGCGATAATGACGCGGGGTGGCTCGGCGAGGGTGAGGAGAGCGATGAGGAGGAGGGAGGGTCGAGGGGGGTGCGAGGGCGGCTGGAGGAGCGTAGGGTGGGTCGTACGAGGTGGCTGAGAGTGCTGGAGAGCTCTGCCTGGCTGCTGGAGCTCGGCGTGTGGTGAAGGGCGAGGGTCCGCCTGCTCGCTCCCCCTCTGTCGCGCTCGTCGTCGTCCTCACTCTGCCTCGCTCGCACCACCAGTCGACCTCGAGCATGGCCGAGGACCTCCTCCAGCCTCCCGTCCAGGACTCTGTCCCGCTCCCGCCCGTCGCACAGCCTGCCTCGGACCGCCCCGACGCCCACACCGCCAAGTTCGACCGCCAGCTCCGGCTGTGGGCCAAATCGGGCCAGCAGGCGCTCGAGGAGGCCCACGTCCTCGTCGTCGGAGCCAACGCGAGCGCCGCCTCGACCCTCAAGAACCTCGTCCTCCCAAGTGCGTCCACCCCCTCCTCCTCCTCCTCCCCCCACCTCATCCGCCTCGGGCCACTCACCCACTTCTCGCTCCACCCTCGCCTCGCAGACGTCGGCCAGTTCACCATCATCGACCCCGAGACCGTCACCGAGGCCGACATCGGCGCCAACTTCTTCCTCGACCCGTCGAGCCTCGGCCAGCCCCGCGCCGAGCAGGTCGTCCGCTTCCTCCTCGAGCTCAACGGCGACGTCAAGGGCCACGCGCTCGTCCAGGTGCGTCTCCTCGTCCCCTCTCTCTCTCCATCCGTCGAAAGCGTCCTGACCCCGCTCTCTCGCCGCACACGCAGCCCCTCTCGACCCTGACCGACCTGTCGCCCTACACCCTCGTCCTCGCCGTCGACGTCGAGTCGCCCGCCGAGCTCCTCGCCCTGTCGGACGCCGCGTGGGACAAGCACATCCCGCTCATCAAGGTCGACAGCGCGGGCTTTTACGCGGCGCTCCGGACCCAGGTCAACGAGGTCACCAGTGCGTTCGCTCGCTCCTCTCCTTCCGTGCCTCGATGCGCCCTCAGCCGCAACCAGTCACTGATGCACGAGTACCGTCGCCTCGCACAGTCGTCGAGACGCACCCCGAGTCGATCGTCGACCTGCGCCTGTCGCACCCGTTCCCGGCCCTCGTCGCGCACGCCCACTCGTTCGACTACGCCGCCATGGACTCGGCGCAGCACTCGCACGTGCCCGCCGTCGTCATCCTCGTCAAGGCCCTCGAGCAGTGGAAGCTCGCTGTGCGTCTCGCGCCTCTCTCCCTCTCTATCGGCATCGTCGTCGCCTCGACCCTCTCGAGGCGGCAGTCGCTGATCCAGGTTGATCGCTGTGCGCGCAGCACGACGGCAAGGTCCCGACGGGCTCGACCGAGCGCAAAGAGTTCATGGACGGCGTCGCGCGGCAGAAGCGCCAGAGCGACGAGGAGAACTTTGACGAGGCCGTGACGCTGTTTCGCCGTGCGGGGACGAGGCCCGGGGTGCGTCCGCCTCTCCCCTGTGCCTCTGCGTCGGGCCCGGGACGCTCTCGTGCGTACAGGGACTGACGCTGAACTTGGGCCGCGTCGCAGATCCCGAGCGAGATCGAGGCGCTGTTTTCCGACCCGGCGTGCGAGAACATCACGGCGTCGGTGCGTCCTCCCCTTTCCCTCGCAATCTCGACCTCGTCCAGCCCTGACGCACCCACTCGCACCCCAACAGACCCCGGTCTTCTGGCTCCTGCTGCACGCCGTGCGCGCCTTTGTCTCGCACCCGTCCAACCCGTCGCGGCTCCTCCCACTCTCGGGCGCGCTGCCCGACATGAAGGCCTCGTCGTCGGGCTACGTCGCGCTCCAGACCCTGTACAAGCACAAGGCGCGCGAGGACCTCGCCCTCGTGCGTGCGCTCGTCGCCGACACGCTCGAGCGCGTCGGCCTCGACCGCGACAGCGTTGGGTCGGACGAGATCGAGACGTTTGTCAAGCATGCGGCGTGGCTCAAGGTGGTCAGGGGACGGAGCTTGAGGATGGAGCACGAGGCGTGCGCGCTCAAGGGCCAGGTCGGTGCGTCGGTCGGGTCTCGCTCCCTCGTCGTGCCGGGTCTCGCGCTCGTTCGAGCGCTTCTCTGGCTCGAGCGACGGCACCAGCCCTACTGACATGTTCTCGCCCAACCCCTCGCAGGTGCGCTCCTGGCGTCCGCCTCGTTCCAGCAACCGCCCGACGCGTCCCTGTTCATCTACACGGCCCTGCGCGCCGCGAGCCTGTTCACGGCCGAGCACGCGCGCTCGCCCGACCGCGACGACGCGCCGGCGCTGTATGCGCTCGCCGAGCGGCTCGTGCGTGAGTGGAGCGAGGGCGAGGACCTTGAGGGCATGGGCGTCGAGGAGGGGGGGTGGACCGAGGGACTGCGCAAGGTGTGCGCCGAGGTGTACGTCCCGCCTCTGTCCCTCTTCTCTCTCCCCTTCCTTCCTCGCGACGACCCTCTCTCGAGCGAGCGAGCGCAGCGCAGCGCAGACGACTGACTAACCCCCGGCCTCGCCCCGTCCGCAGTGCGCGCGCCCCGCCGGGCACGACGCTGCCGCAGACGAGCGCGCTCCTCGGCGGCCTCGTCGCGCAGGAGGCCATCAAGCTCATCACGCGCCAGTACGGCCCGCTCGACCGCGTGTGCGTGTGGGACGGGATCCGCAGCGGGACGGGCGTGCTGAGGCCGTGAGCTGATCCCGGCGCTAGAGCTCTGGAGGGGTCGAGCCGAGGTCGAGAGACGCTGCGTGGCTGGGACACGCTGTAGATACGCTTGACTTGAACAGAGAGACGCTTTCTCTTCTCGCACGACGTGGCGCGCGAGAAAGGTGAGACGCAGCAGGTCGGCCGCCGCGAGCGAGCGAGCGAGGGCTGCTGCTCCACGTCGACCACTTGCCTCGCTCACGAGCTCGAGAGCTACCTGTGCCGAGCTGCACACGCGCACACACGCCAACACGCCGCAGCAGAGCCAGCCAGCAACCCCGCCGAGCCGCTCCCCTCCCCCCCTCCCCTCCCTCGCTCCCTCCCTCATCGTCACCCTCGCCCGCGAACCCCGCGACGGCCATGTACGGCGGTCCCTCTGCAGCGCGGTCCCCTCCACCTCTGCAGCACCCACGCCCGCAGCACCCGCCATCCCACATCCCGTCCCAGTCTCCCCCGCCCGACGCCTACTCGTACGGCGGCTCGTCGTCGACCGAGTACCAGCGCTTCTCGTCGCCGCCGGTCCAGCCGCACGCCCAGCAGCCGCACCTTCAGCACCAAGCGGCGGGGGCGCAGCGGCTCCACCCGACGGCGTCGTACGGCGGCGGCGGCGGCGCAAAGGCGGCGCAGCAGCAGCAGCACGCGTACGGCCGAGGAGGGGCAGGACCGGCGACGCCCGACGCCTACATCCCGGCCAACGCGGCGTACGGCGCCGCACCGCAGCAGCAGTACGGCGTGCCGAGTGCGCAGGGCGTCGCGTGGATGGGCGGCGGCGCCGACTCGGGGCCGAGCGGGCCTGTCGGCGGCGGTGGGGCAGCTCCGGCTTCCTCTCGAGGAGGGGGAGGAGGGGGGCCCGCGCAGCAGCAGCAGCAGCAGGGCGCGCCGCCGAGCGGGTGGCCCGGCATGGGCGGCGCAGCGGGCGGCGGCATGAACGGCATGATGAACGACGCGACGGCGCAGATGGGCGTCCAGTTCGGCAAGCACGCCCTGACGGCCGGCCAGGCGTACCTCGACAAGAACTTTACGCGCCTGTTGCCGCTCGCGCACCTCAAGCACAGCTTCAACGTGTCGAACAGCTACGTCGTCAACAAGCTGCGCCTCATCGTGTGGCCCTGGCGGCACCGCCCCTGGAGTCGCAGCGTCGTGCGCAACGAGGGCACGGGCGTCGCCGAGGGGTGGAAGCCGCCTCGCGAGGACCTCAACTGCCCAGACCTGTACATCCCCGGTGCGCCCCGCTGCTCTCTCCCTCTCTTTCAGCGTCTCTCAAAGTCGGTGACACTGACTCCCCGACCTCGCGCGCAGTCATGGCCGTCGTCACCTACATCCTCCTGTCGGCCGTCATCGCGGGCAAGGCGGGCACGTTCGACCCCAACATCCTCGGCCAGTCGGCGAGCCGCGCGTTCGGCCTCCTCACGCTCGAGTTTGTCTGCATCAAGCTCGGGTGCTACCTCCTCGGCATCGGCGAGGAGGGCACGGTCGTCGACTTGGTGTCGTACGAGGGCTACAAGTTTGTCGGGTGCGTCCGCCTCTTCTCTCTCGTGGTTGTGCAAGTCTGCGAGCGGCCCTGACCCGTGCTCCTCGCACCTCGTTTCGCGCAGGGTCATCGTCGCGCTCTTGGCAGGCCTGCTCGGCGCCACCGGCTGGACCTTCTGGCTCGTCTTTCTCTACGTCTTCCTCGCCAACTTCTTCTTTCAGGTGCGCCCCTCTTTCCTTCGAGCCGTTCGACGCGTCGCGCACGTACTGACCCCTCCCGCCTCGTCCAGCTCCGCTCCCTGCGACACCTCGTCCTCCCCGACCCGTCCATGTCGCCCCTCGACCACGGCGACAACAGCAACCTGCAGACGACGCCGTCGCACGCCCAACGCGCGCGCCGCATCCAGTTCCTCTTTGTCGTCGCCGCCGCTCAGGGCCTGAGCATGCTCGTGCTCGTGCGCGTCTAGAGGCGCGCCGGTCGGTAGGCGCTCGAGCGGGAGCGGTGTTGAGCAGTGCTGGTCGAGCGTGCAACGCGTATTTTGGCCCGCGACGAGCTGCTCGAGGTCGAGGAGGACGAGAGACCGAGCGAGAGCTCGAGAACTGCCCTGCCGACTCGTCTCGTACGTGCTCGGCACGTGAGCGTACGCTCCGTCGAGTCAGACAGCTGTCGTGAGCCTACGGCATTAAGCAGGAGGAGAAGCTGAGGCCGCCGAGACGAGCGCGCAGGGGAGCGTCAACTTGAGAAGGTCCCGGTCGGCTCTCTGGGAATCTCTCTGCAGCTCGTTCGAACAACGCTGTGGTGACGACGATGCACGAGAGAGCGAATGCGAGCGCACGAGGAACGAAGGAGCAAGCGCGCTCTGACCTGCTTAAAGCTTTCGAGTCTGCCGTTCTCGCTCGCGGACCTGCTGCTCGAACAGAACCCTTGTAGATACACCGACGACCAAAGAAGTGGGATAGAGAGGTCCGTGCGTCGACTACGCCGAGTCCTCCGCCGCTCGGTGCGCCGCAACCTCGGCGTTGTGCTCGCCCGCCGCGATCTCGTTGAGCGAGCGCTCCGAGCACCTCTTCCTGATAGCCGAGTGCCGGAAGCCTTCTCTTTGGGGTCGCTGCTCGCGTGCGTGTCAGGTGCGCAAGAGCGTGGGCGGCCTGAGCGGCGTGCAACGAGAGCCAGCTGGCCTTCCTAAGCAGCTCTTCTTCCTCATCTTCGGATCGGTGCTCTTCTTCCGGGTCTGGACGCTCGCCTTGTCTTCCACTGCGCATCCTCTGGCGCACGCTCGTGCGCGAGGATGACCTCGGCTGTGCAGCTCGCCAGCTCCGGACGTCCGAGTCCGACACTCGCGTCAAAGTGCTCAAGCTTGAGCACAAGTGTACTCTGCTGTTCTCGCAAGGTAGGAGCGTCTCGAAAGGAAGGAAGCGCAGGACCAACGAGTGCACACGAGAGGACGCGAGGAGCGATCCGTGCACGTTGCCGGCATGCCGCTTTCGCTGCCGACGAGTGCCGGCCACGTGGCCCTGGAGAGGAGCAGCTGATCCAATCAGGTGCGCAAGAGCGCGAGCGCGCCCGCGCTGCGCGCTTGGAGACAGAGCGCGGCAAAGGCGAGCGATGGCGCGAGCTCGTTGTCAGCGAGTCCGTGTCAGCGCTGTCAGCTCTGCTCCCGCCCCTGCAGCCGCCCGTCTCGCTCTCTCTGACACCTGCACTGCTCGCACACCAGCCAGCCAGCATGACCGCAACCACCTCGACCCCTTTGTCGCACCCCGCAAACGGCCGCACCGCCTCCTCCTCGTCGTCCTCCTCCTCGACCACCCTCGATGCGCCGCTCACCAACGGCAGCAGTGCGCACAAGCATGCGCACGCGTTCGCCACTCGCGCCATTCACGTCGGGTCCGAGCCCGAGCTGTCCATCTCGGGCGGTGTCAGCACCCCGCTCGACCTCTCGACCACGTACCGCCAGACTCGCGTCGGCGAGCACAAGGGCTTCGAGTGCGTCCTCCAGTCCTCCCTCAAGAGCCGCTCTCGCAGGGCCTCCAAGTGCTGACCAGCTCCCGACACGCCGCAGGTACTCGCGCTCGGCCAACCCGACTCGGCTCGCGTACGAGCGGCTCATCGCGTCGCTCGAGGGCGCCGACGTCCTCCTCGCCGCTGCACTGCGCGAGCAGGGCGTGACCGACCCGGCCAAGTTCGAGGCGGGCCCGGGCGGCCTCGCGTTCGCGAGCGGGTCGGCCGCGACGGCGACGGCGATTCAGGCGCTCGCAGGGCAGGGCGGCCACATCGTGAGCGTCGGCGACGTGTACGGCGGTACGAGCAGGTGCGTCACCTCCAGGACCCTCTCTCGTCGGACGCGCAGGCCTTGACGAACGAGATGTGCACGCGCGCAGGTATCAGCTCAAGGTGGCGGGCCCGCTACAGGGCGTCGAGACGACCTACGTCGACATGAGCTACAGCACGGCGGGCGACGGTGGCGAGGTCGAGAGTGACGAGGACCAGGACCAGGCCATTGTCGACCGTGTCGAGCAGGCCATCCGCCCCGAGACCAAGGTGCGCCCTCCTCTCCCTTCTCGCGGCACACGCTTCCCTGACTGACCCACCTTGCGCGCGCACAGCTCATCTGGGCCGAGACGCCGACCAACCCGTGCCTGTCGCTCGTCCCGATCCGCCTCATCGCCGCCGTCGCCAAGCGCCACGGCGTCTTCCTCGTCATCGACAACACGTTCGCGAGCCCGTACCTGCAGCAGCCGCTCCTCCTCGGGGCTGACCTCGTCGTCGCGAGCTCGACCAAGTACATCTCGGGCCACTCGGACGTCGTCGGCGGCCTCCTCGCGACGGGTAACCCGGCCATCCTCAGCAAGGTCCGCTTCCTGCAGAACGCCCACGGCGCTGTGCGTCCGCCTCGCCCTCTCTCTCTCTCAGTCTCTCGAGCGCGACACTGACGTCGAGCTGCACTGCAGGTCCCGTCGCCGTTCGACGCGTGGCTCCTGATCCGCTCGATCAAGACGCTCGTCCTGCGCACGCGCCAGCAGTCGCTCAACGCGCTCGCGCTCGCGCGGTACCTCGAGGAGACGGCCGTTCCCGCCGGCCTCGTGCGCGACGTGCGGTACCCGGGCCTCAAGCGCAAGCGCGAGTCGCCCGCCCAGCGCCGCGAGCGCGAGCTCGCGTGGACCCAGCTGAGCGACGACGCGCGGCGGTGGCTCGTGCGCGAGGGCTACTCGGTCGACGGCGAGGGCGGGTTCCCCGCGGGCGGCATGGTGTCGTTCCACATTGCGAGCGCGAGCCCGGCGAGCCAGACCGAGACGCAGACGGCCGAGCGGTTCCTCGAGCACCTCGACGTGTTTACGCTCGCCGAGTCGCTCGGCGGCCTCGAGGGCCTCGCCGAGCTGCCGCTCCTCATGACGCACTCGGGCGTCGACCCAGAGCACCGGCGCAAGCTGGGCATCGACGGCGAGCTCGTGCGCCTGTCGGTCGGCGCCGAGGACGTCGACGACATTGTGCGCGACGTGGCGCAGGGCCTCGCGGCGGCGGTGGGCGGCAAGCAGTAGAACGCTGTGTAGATGTCCCCCTTCGCGCACCTGGATGCAGTTTAGACGCAGTTGGACTCTTTTTGCCGAAACAGCTCGAAGCTGGCGAGGTGCGAGTTGAAACGGACCTCGCTCGTGAAGAGGCGGTGCAGGAACGGCGTCTTTCCCTTCTCGCACTTCGCGCCTCTCTCCCTCGTTGCTTACACCAGCTCAGCAGTGAGTCCTCGCTCTACCTCTCTCGCCTCGTCTCCCCTCGTCGCCCTCCCCCTGCGCCAACCCTCGAGCAGCGCGTCATCTCCCCTGCCTCCTCGCCCGCGTCGTCGCTGATCTCGCCACGCCTTTGCACCTCTCTCTCGAGCACAGCCCTCACGCCGACTCTCCCAGGTGCGTCCTCGCCCCCTCTGCATCCGCGGCAAGCGCGAACTGACTTCTCGCCCCCTCGCAGCTCCTCCTCGGCCCCACCACCTCAAGCGACCACCTCGCCCCCTCTCCAGCCTCAACCTCAACCAGCACCGCAAGCAAACATGCCCGGCCGTCACCGCGAGACGAGCAGTGGCTCGGAGATGGTGCGTGCGACGGCGGGCGAGCGGTGCCACCGTCGAGCAGACCGACTGACCTCCTCGTCCCGCGCCACAGTGCCTCTACGTGATCGCCTTGTGCGTCGTCGAGCCTTCCTCCGAGGTGTCCGACCGCGCGACACACTGACACGGTCGGACCTCTCGTCTCGCAGCTTCATCCCGCCGCTCGCTGTCGCCATGCGCTCGGGCCACGGCGTGAACGGTTGCGACGTCCTCATCAACATCTGCCTGTGGATCCTTGGTTCGTCCTGCCCGCTCTCTCTTTCTCCCTCGCTCTCGGTCCTCGCGCCCGAGCTCGCGCACAAACTGACCCTCGTCGACTCGTGCGTGCAGGCTTCTTCCCCGGCGTGCGCCCTCCTCCCCCTCTCCCTCTCTATCTCTCTTTCTCTCGCGCACCGACACTGACCCGCCCCCGAGCGCCTTCCGCAGATCATCCACGCCTTCTGGCTCGTGTCCAAGTCGTTCAGGTACAACCCGTCCCCGCGCGTCCACGTCGTGTACCACCAGCAGCCGCAGCCCATCGTGCACCACGGCGCGCCGGCCGCGTACGGTGCGCCGGCCGCGTACGGTGCGCCGGCCGCGCATGATGCGCCGGGCTACGGCGCGGCGCCGCCGAAGTACTGAGCGAGCGGGTGTGGCGCGGAGCGAGGAGGGAGGAGGATACCCGTTGCCGTGGCTTAGCGAGGAGGACGAGCGAGGGTGTAATGGCTCTGGACCGCTTCAACGCTGGCCTGACGCTGGTGCGAGGAGAGCAGGACCGCGTCGACCTCGAGCTGGCCGTCCTCGAGAGCGCGACGAGCGAGCGAGAGAGCGGTGCGAGCGAACTCGAGGAGAAGCGCGAGGACGAGCCGCCGCGAGTGAGAGGGCGCGGTCCAGCTGGGGGAGAGTAGCCTGCTCAGCGAGTGCAGCAGTGCAAGCGCGAGCGAGTGGTCGAGAGGCAAGCGCCGCTCGCCGTCGCGTCGTCGTCCTCGTCGTCGTCTCGACTTGCTCGCCTAGTCTCGCACCGCCCGGCTCACCAGAGCACCCGCTGCTCCTGCTCTCGACTCGCCAGCCAGTCACTCAACCGCACCCAGTCGAGCCGGTGTACGTCCCGCTCCTCCCCCTCCTCGACGCGCCCCCTTCCCCTCCCCCGCCCGTCACTGACCCCCGTTCCCCGTCCCTTCCCACCCGTGCAGACACGAGCAGCGCAGAGCCAGAGCACAAAGCACAGAGCCGCACAGCCGCAAAGGCCCACCGCCCGCCATGCTCCACTACAACCTCAAGGCCCTCATCAAGGCCATTCGGTCCACCAAGACGATCGCGGACGAGCGCGCCCTCATCGTCAAGGAGTCGGCCGCGATCCGCACCAGCTTCAAGGAGGAGGGTCAGTCCATGCCCTCCCTTTCTCTTGTGCGAGGGGAGTCGCCGGCAGGGTGGGCGAGGGCGCCCGCCGGCACCGTGTCGACGGCGGCGTTCGCTCGTCGTTGCGGACCTGTGCGAGGGCGGAATGGGTGCCTGGTGCACGACTGTCGAGACGAGGCGAACGAGCAGCGCCCAGAGTCCTGCGCACTCGAGCCGTTCCACTGACCCTCCCCCCCTCTCCCCCTCCCTTCGACCAACACAGACTCGTTCACGCGGCACCACAACATCGCCAAGCTGCTGTACATCCACATGCTCGGGTACCCGGCCCACTTTGGGCAGATCGAGTGCCTCAAGCTCGTCGCGTCGCCCCGCTTCACCGACAAGCGCCTCGGGTACCTCGGCATCATGCTCCTCCTCGACGAGAACCAGGAGGTCCTCACCCTCGTCACCAACTCGCTCAAGAAGTGCGTCCCTCTCTCTCTCCCTCTATCTTGTCCGCATGCACCCTCGCCTGACGCAGGCTCCCCTCGCACAGCGACATGAACCACTCGTCGGCGTCGACCGTCTCGCTCGCGCTCGCCACGTTCGCCAACATTGCGTCCGAGGAGATGGCGCGCGACCTCGTGACCGAGATCGAGCGGTGCCTCGGGTCGGGCAACGCCTACATCCGCAAAAAAGCGGCCCTCGCCGCCCTGCGCTCGCTGTACAAGGTCCCCGAGCTCGTCGACCACTTTGAGGGCCGCGCCATGAGCCTCCTCAGCGACCGCAACCACGGCGTCTTGCTCACCGGCATCACGCTCGTCACCGAGATGGCCCGCCTCGTCGGCTCCGACCCGTTCCGCAAGGTGCGCCCGCCCTCTCTCTCCCCGCTCTGAATGAATGTCTCGTCGAGGCTCACGTCGCTCGTTCGTGCGCAGGCGGTCCCGCTCCTCGTGCGACACCTCAAGGCGCTCGTCGCGACCAACTACTCGCCCGAGCACGACGTGAGCGGCATCACGGACCCGTTCCTCCAGGTCAAGATCCTGCGCCTGTTGCGGCTCCTCGGCAAGGGCGACGTCGAGGCGAGCGAGGCCATGAACGACATCCTCGCCCAGGTCGCGACCAACACCGAGGCGGCCAAGAACGTCGGCAACTCGATCCTGTACGAGACGGTGCTCACCATCCTCGACATCGAGGCCGACAGCGGCCTGCGCGTCATGGCCATCAACATCCTCGGCAAGTTCCTCGGCAACCGCGACAACAACATCCGGTACGTCGCCCTCAACACGCTCCTCAAGGTCGTCGCCATGGACACCAACGCCGTCCAGCGCCACCGCGCCATCATCCTCGACTGCCTGCGCGACGGCGACATCTCGATCCGCCGCCGCGCCCTCGAGCTCTCGTACGCGCTCGTCAACGAGACCAACGTGCGCGTCTTGACGCGCGAGCTCCTCGCCTTCCTCGAGGTGGCCGACAACGAGTTCAAGCTCGGCATGACGACCCAGGTGTGCGCCGCCGCCGAGCGCTTTGCGCCCAACCGCCGGTGGCACATCGACACGGTCCTGCGCGTCCTCAAACTCGTGCGTCCGCCCCTACCTCTCTCTCGAGCCTGTCCAGCACCGACCGCAACTGACCTTGCTTGCGCCCCGCTCTCGCTCTCGCAGGCCGGCAACTACGTGCGCGAGGAGGTCCTGTCGAGCTTTATCCGCCTCGTGACGCACACGCCCGACCTCCAGTCGTACACCGTCTTCAAGCTGTACACGGCCCTGCGCGCCGACGTGTCGCAGGAGGCGCTCACGCTCGCGGGCGTGTGGACCATCGGCGAGTACGGCGACGTGCTCCTCCAGGGCGGCACAACGGCGGCCACGACCGACGAGGGCGACGAGGGCCAGGCGACGACGAGCGAGGCCGTGAGCGAGCAGGACGTGCTCGACCTCCTCGAGCGCATCCTCGTGTCGCCCTACACCAACACGATCATCCGCCAGTTTGTCCTCACGGCGCTCGCAAAGCTCTCGACGCGCTTCTCGCAGCCGCAGCAGGTGGCGCGCATCTCGACGCTCGTGCGCGGCTACGACGCGAGCGTCGAGCTCGAGCTGCAGCAGCGCGCCGTCGAGTTTGGCGCCCTGCTCGAGCTCGACTCGATCAAGGGCGGCGTCCTCGAGCGCATGCCGCCGCCCGAGATCAAGGCGACCGTCATGGGCACCGTGTCGGAGAAGCGGCCTGTCGGCTCGCTCCGGAGGGACAAGGACGCCCTCCTCGATCTCATGGGCGACGAGGGCCAGGACGGCTCGTCCTCGGCGGCGGCGGCGGTGAGCCCGGCGCAGCAGCAGCAGACGACGCACGACCTGCTCGCCGACATCTTTGGCAGCGGTGACGCGCCCGCACCTACCGCCGCCGCACCAGCAGCCTCGTCGGCGTCGTCGTCGTCGGGCGTCAACGACATCATGTCGCTGTTTGGCTCGACCAGCCTCTCGCCGCAGCCGACCGGCGGCGCTCCCCCTCCTTCCGTGTCCAACGACCTCTTCTCGTCCATGTCGTCCACCGCTCCTTCCCCCTCTGCACCCGCACCTGCACCCGCACGCGCACCCGCCGCCGCCGCACCAACCCCGTCGTCGTCCTCCGCACCCCAGCCCCTCGAGGCGTACAACCGCAACGGCCTCGTCATCACGCTCACGGCCGTGCGCGACTCGTCCAACCGGCTCGTGGCCAACATCCTCGCAAAGTTCACCAACTCGTCGCCCGGCCACGCTCTCGGGCGTCAACTTCCAGCCGCCGTCCCCAAGACGCAGAAGCTCCAGATGCTCGCCATGTCGCGGCAGGACGTGGCGCCCGGCGCGACAGAGACGCAGCAGCTGCGCGTCATGGTCGGCGCCGCGGGCGCCAACGTCCGGCTGCGGCTCCGGATCGCCTACGTCGTCGACGGCGCGCAGGAGCAGGACCAGACCGACTTTAGCTTCCCGCCCGACCTCATGGCCGGCCCGTAGACATCCCTCTCGTCCTCCCCCTTTCTCTCTCTGTTTACCCCGGGCCCGTCGTCGTCGTCGTCGCCCGCCCTCTCTATTCCCCACTCGTCGTCGGGCTCGCTGTGCATCTCTTCATTCTCGCTCTTTGTCTCGCTCTCTGTTTCTCGGGCGCACGTGAAGAGAGGACACGAGACATAGCAACACGAGAGAATCTGAGTAAGAGAGGTTCTACAAAAGAGAGAAACAGAGAGGGTCTGTGCGGAAGGGGGCGTTCGAGAGCGAGAGCAGGAACGACGAGGACGGAGGGACGAGGGATGGCGACGAGGAGCGGACGCTCGACACGACAGGCTCACGCGAGCTGCTGCTGGTAACGCGCGAGGAGGTCCTTGACCTTGGCGCCGCTGCCGCTCCGGTCGGCTGCTCCCGCTCGACTGGGCGAGGCCCACCCGGCCGGCGCGCTCTCGGACGCTGCGAGCTTGCCTGCGCCCTTGATCGCACCTCCAGCCGCGCTCGGGACCCGCATGCCGGCCGTCGGCGACGAAGCGGCGGCGGCCGCCGATGACGACGGGGAGGCGCGGCCGACAGTCGAGTTGAGGAAGGGCCGTGCGGGCGATGCCGAGGGCTGCAGCGAGACGGGCCTCGCGCGCCTCGACGGGAGAGGACCTGCGGTGGGGGCAACGGGCGAGTTGCTGAGGGACGCGAGAGGACGAGGCGACGAGGTCGACGACGAGAGGGCGCCGAGCTGAATCGACGAGTGCGACTTGGTCGGCTTGTGGCCGAGCGCGCGAGCCGCAGGCGGCGGCGGCGACTCGGTGCGCTCGCGCTGCAGGGGTACGAGAGTGTGTCAGGTCATGGCTTCCAGAAGCAGTCGAGAGCGGGAGAAGGAAGGAGAGACGCACATCTGCCTCCTCGACGCGCTCGGCCCAGATGCTCGCGACGCTCCTCACCTTGCCCGGCGCCGCCCTCCTCGCCGACCGATGCGCCTGCTCGCCCTTGCCGACGTCTTCTGCGTCGCTCTTGAGCGCGGCGAGGTACCCGTTCAGGCCCTTCTCGACAGCCGACGAGCGCGTCAGGTCGGCGGGCGCGTCTGCCTGCGCCTGGCGCATGGCCGCGCGCGTCTCGGCCGCGAGAAGCTGTGCCACGGTCGGCTCCTGCTGCTGCTGCTGAGGGCGGCCGGTGGCGTGGAGCGAGGGCGGAGCTGCCGCGCTGCGCGACAGGCCGGTCCTGGACGACGAGGACGACGGGCGCGAGGGCGGCTCGGGCGCGTGACGGCCAAACTCGATCGTGATGCGCTTCTGCTGCTTGGTCTGCAACGAGACGACGCTGTCGGGCGCCGGCGCAGGTGCGACAGGCTCGGTGTCGGCCTTCTGGAGCCAGCCGGCGACGCGGTCGACCGCCTCACGCTTCAGCCCCTTGATCTCGACGACGTCGACGACCTTGCGCCCACCGTCGTCGACGACTGCCGCGATGGGCGACTTGGGCGCGTCGAACGAGGGCGTCGACGTAGGCGCGGGCGATGCGGCCTTGACGGGCGAGGGCGACCTCCCGACGGACGACCACGGCGACGGCCTGCTGGACCAAGGGCTCGGCAGGCTCGTCTTGGTCGGCGAGCGCGCCGCTGGTACGGGCAGGGAGGGCGAGGGCGGCTTGTCGGGGGATGGCGCCGGCGAGATGTCGCGCTTGGACGGCGATGCGCCGAAGACGGGTCGAGGGACGTTGGGCTTGGCCGACGCCGGCGGCTGCTCAGGAACAGCGACGGGCGCAGAGACGCCAAACGAAGGTGACGTAGGCTTGCTCGGCGACGTGTCCTGCGCTGGCGGCGAGGGAAGGGCTCGACGAGGCGAGGGCGGTGGCGAGGGGAGCGGACGACGAGGTGACGACGGCGACGACGGCTCCTGCATCGCGGGCTCGGCGACCGGCGCCGCGAGCTTGAGCGGCGCTCGCGGCTTGTACTGCGCCGGCCGACCGGCCTTGGCGGCGCAGACGTCGGCGACCTGCTCGACGACGGGGCGCACCGGCTGCTCGACCGACGCCGGCGCGACGGGCTCGACCGACTTGACCCAGTCGGCCACCGACGCCTTGACCGGCAGCTCCTCCTTCTGCGCGAGCCCGCCGACGGGTGCAGCGGCCTCGGCCGACCGCGCGCTCGGACCCTGGGCCCACGCGGCGCCCGCGACCGCCCTCCTGACCGCCTCCTTCGGGTCCTCCTCGACCGCCCTGCGCCTTTCCTCCTCGTGCTTCGACGCCCTCGAGATGCTCCTCGCCCGGAGCGCGCTCCCGACCGTCTCGCTCTCGCCGCCGAGGTGGAGCAGGTCGAGGTGGGGCGCAAACGCGCGCGCGTGCGGCGCCGGGCTGCCGAGGGGCTTGATCGGCGAGGGCGAGCGCGAGGGGGAGCAGAGCTGCAGAGCCGACAGATCGGGCGTCGAGGGACGGGCGAGGCGCGCCTCGAGGGCCGAGAGCCCGCCGCCGTCGCGCTTCGGGGCGGCGAGACGAGTCGGGGAGGACGACGAAGCTGGCGACGGTGCGGTAGGCGCGGACGAGGGGACCGCAACGACGGGCGCGAAGATGTCCTGCGCTCGGGGCCGAGCGTCGCGACTCGCCGTCGCCGCCGTAGTCGGGAACGGCATCGGCGGCAGGTCGGCCGCGCGCGAGCCCTCCTTCGTTCGCGCCCTGCGCTCGACGTCGCGGCGCTCCTCCTCCTCGACGAGCTCCTCGAGGTCCTGCACGCTGCTGCGCCCAGGGCTCGAGCCCGCCGTGGTACCGGCGCCGCCGTCGTCGCGCAGGGCGTCGGCCAAGCCCGGCGGGAGCATGGCGCTGCGCGCCGTGTTGCCCGCCTGCGACTCGCCGTCCTCGCCGATCGTCTCGAGGAGCGCAGATGTCGGCGCCGCCGCCGACGCCGACGCCGGGGAGGCGGCACCGAGCGGCGACGAGTGCGCCGACGCCGACGCCGGCGCCGACTCGACCGGCGACGGCGAGCGCGATTGCTCGGCGCGCCGGAAGTGCGAGCTCGGCGAGGGCGGCGGCGGCGTGTGCGAGACGCGGGTGTGCGACGGCGCCGACGACGTGACGGGCTCGGGCGAGCGGACCTCGCCGCCGCGGATGGACGGCACCGGGCTCGCGCACGGCCTCGGCGGGCTCGCATCGGGCAAGTCGAGCTCGCCGCCGTGCACATGCGCCGCCGCTGCAGCAGGTGCGCTGTGCTGACGCACGGGCTCGACGCCGCGCTGCTGCTGCTGCTGCGCGAGGTACGGCAGGTCGCTCGCCGTGCGTGCATGCTGGTGCGCGCGCTGCGCGGCGCTGTACGGCTCGAGCGGCGCGAGGTTGACCTCGACCTGGGCAGCCTCGTGCGGCGCGAGGCCGAGGCCCGCCGCGATCGTGTGGGCGCGCGACGGCGGCGGAGGCGGGCCGTGCGGCGGCGGGACCGAGGCGACGTGCGGCTGAGGCGACGGCGGCGCGGCGACGCTCCAGGGTGCGAGCGGCGCGTGCTGCGCCTGCGGCGGCGGCGGCGAGAAGGCGGTCCCGGGTGGCGTCGGGACATAGCCGGGCTGCTGGTGCTGCAGGCTGCCGAGGAACTGCGACGTCGACAGGTCGGGCACGGTCGGGTCGAACGCGACGTAGCCGTGCGGCGCGGCGTAGGCGGCCGGGACCGGGTCGTACAGCTCGGCGGGCGCCGCAGGAGGTGGAGGAAAGTAGGGTGTGGGCGTCGAGGGAGGGTACATGGCCGGCGACGACGCCGACGAGGTCATCGAGATGGCCGACGCCGCATAGTGGCGCCCGTGCTGCCCTGGCGCCGGCGTGCCCGGGAGCGGGAGGTGCCCGCCGTGCGCGAACGCCGGGGCGTACGGCTCGGGCGACAAGGTGTGGTACGGCGCGGCGGGCGAAGAAAAGGTGCCGACCGTCGAGGGCGAGTACGGGATGGACGGCTGAGGCGACGGTGTGGGCGCGAGGGCCGGCGCCTGGACGGGCGCGGCGGCAGGCGCGAGACGGGCCCGCTCCTCGTCGGCGAAGCGGTGCGCGCTGTTCGGGAGCGACAGCGGGTGGGCGATCCAGATCGGGAGGTCGACGGAGAGCGGTTTCCTGCGTCCGTGCAGCAGCGTCAGGGCACGCTCGTAGAGTGACAGAGAGAGAAAGAGAGAGAGGACGCACTGGAGGAAGCCGCACTCGACCTCGACACGAAGCACGACGTCGAGCTCGAACAGGGTGCCCTTGCGCACGGTCCAGCACTCGTCGGTCGGGACCTGCAGGGCGAGGACGGCGTCGCGCTCGCCGCCGCTGCGCACGTCGTAGTCGATGCCGTGGAACCGCTCGGCGACGACGACGCTCGACACGACGGGCGGCTCGACGACAGGGCGAGCGCCTTGCGGGTACAGGACGCGCAGGCGGCGGATGAGCGAGAGCTTGAGGCCCGTGACCTGTTTCGACGGGCGCGGCGCGATAAGTGTCTCGTCAGGGTGACAAAAAGAGGGAAGAGAGGAGCGAGGGGGACGCACGTGACGCTTGCTGAGGTTGCGGACGTGGGCGCGCACCTCGACCTTGCCCTTGCCGGCGACGTCCATGTCGCCGTCCGAGCGCCAGAACAGCCTCGGCGGCCGCAGCGCCCACTCGCCCTTGCCGACGCTCGCGACGAGCTCGAGTGCGCCGTCGCCACCGCGCGCGAGCGTGCCCTGCGCCGTGCGCTCGAGCGGCGTCTGCCACTCTTCGTCGCGCCAGTCGCCCCAGCGCTCGACGACGCGCACGTCGAGCTTCTCGCTGCGCAAGTCGACGCTGCCGTCGACGAGCGAGCTCGCGAACGCGCGCAGCTCGTAGCGCGTCTGGGCGTTTGAGCCGAGCGCGCAGGTCGAGGGGAGCGAGGCCGGGATGGTGAAGGCAAAGGCGAAGCGGGTGCGGCCGGGGAGGGCCGGGTAGAAGGAGCCCTGGATTGGCTTGGTGCCGGGCTTGACGGCGTTGGACGGCGGGAGGCCGTTGCCCTGGAAGTCGACTCGGTCCGACAGGAGGCGGCGGGTCGAGGTGTGGTCGCGCGAGCGGAGCTCTGCATGCGACGAGGGCGGGTCAGCATACGTGCTCTTGCACACTGTGGAAGGTGCTCCGCGCTGTGGGACAGCCCCGTGAGGAGGTGGACGAGGTGCTGCGAGCCGTGTTGATTGACGCGCGGAGAGGGGAGGGGGGGAGAGACGTCCTCGCACTCATGGGCGCCCATCCACCACCGCTGTCCGACCGTGTGCACTCCCCAGCAGTCGCACACGCTTGTCCCACCCACTCGCACACCCGCGAGAGAGGGAGAGAGAGCTGGGCGCACCTTCGACGCCGAGGAACTCGATGCCAACCTCGCCGAGTGCGAGCTGGCCCTTGACGCTGAGCTCGAGGACGCCCTTGACCTGCTGCCCTGCGACGTAGGCCCCGCGCTCGACGGCGAGCTTGAGGCCGAGCTGGGCGCTGTTGCTGCTGCTGCCGGCGCCGCGAGGAGCTGGCGAGGCGGGGAGCGAGCCCGAGGCGTGGGCGCTGCGCATGTCGGCAGAGCTGACGGGCCGGGGTAGCGGCATGGCGCTCGAGGGCGTGCTGGTGCACGTGTAGCGAAGGCTGAGAGGAGGGAGGGCTCGAGCCGGACGAGGCGAGCGGACGTCGAAGGAACCGCCTCAGAGTCTCGCCTTTCCGTCTCGCTCGACGAGCTGCACTGCTGCTGCATACGGACAAAGATCCTTGTTGCTCATTGCTGTCTATCAAACTTGGACGCAGGGGGAGAGAAACCTCCTCGCTCGAGTCGTCCCTCCTCCGCGCTCGCTCCCCCTCACAGCTCTACTTGCCCGCGCTCGAGCGACCGATGGCGCGTGCACCGCCGACCTGGAGCTCGAGCTGCGGGAGCGGCTTGACGCCCTGCTCGCCCTCGCGCGGCGGCGCCTCGAGGAAGCCCGCCGCGACGAGCCACGCGAGGTACCGGCCCATCTGCTCGTCGTCGACCGTGACGCCCTCGGGCTGCTGCGCCGCCTTGAGGAGCGCGACCGTGTTGGCGTCGTCGAGCTCGGCCGCCTTGGTCGAGGTCGGGAGGTCGTCGAGGACAAAGTGGAGGAGCGGGAACAGGGCGTTGTCCTGCACGCGCAGGACGTGCTGCTCGAGCAAGGTCCGCCACGGCAGGTACTCGGTCGTCGCGACGCCGTACCCGAACAGCTTGAGCGCGGCGAGGAACGAGTTGAAGCGCGGCATCGGGCGCGCCGTGACGTGGTGCACCTTGAGCGGCGTCGACGGGTCCTGGAGCGCCGCGCACGCCGTGATGCGCGCAACGTGGTCGACCGGCACCATGTTGATCGTGTTGTGGATGTCGGGGATGTGGCCGAGCTGGATGCAGCCCTTGACGAGGCGCCACAGGAAGTCGTCCGTGTTGGTGACGGCCGACTGCGAGTCGCCGACGATGTAGGCCGGCCGCACGATCGACCCGGCGAGGCCGCGCCGGCCGGCCTCGAGCACGAGGCGCTCCGAGACCCACTTGCTCTGGCCGTACCCGCCCTTGAGCCCCTGCTTGCCCGCGTCGAGCGGGTCCGACTCGGGCACGCCCTGCCCGCCGGCCTGCTTGATGCTCTCCGACAGGCGCACGTAGTGCGCCTTCTCGATCGCGGCCGTCGTCGACACGAACGACAGCGCCTTGGGCCGAGTCGTCGCCGCGAGCTCGATGACGGCGAGCGTCGCGAGGACGTTGGCGGCGCGCAGCTGCTTGTACGGGTAGACCCAGTGGACCTGCGACGAGGGAGAGAGAGACGACGTGCGACGTCAATACGTGATCCTCGTGGCCGACCGAGAGCTGGAAGGGGAACAAAGAGAGAGAGGGAGAGGGAGAAAGGCGGGACGCACGATGGCGCCGTTGTGCACGATGACGTCGGCCTCCTGGGCGACCCTCGTCCAGTCGTCGTCGCTCATGCCGAGCTTGTCGCCCTCAAGGTCACCGACGACGACCTCGAGCCTGCCCTCGCTCACCCACGCGTCGTCCCACGCGCCGCGGCCCTCGCCGCTCTCGCGCAGGCGCGCGAGCGCCTTGTCGGCCGACCCGGCGCGCACGTGGCACACGACCTTGCGCACCTTGTCGCCGCGCCGAGTGCGGTCGAGCAGGTCGCGCAGGATAAACGCGCCGAGGAACCCGGTCGCGCCCGTGAGGAACACGACCTGGCCGTCGCCGCTGCGCGCGCCGGTCGACGTCGGCTTGTCGTACGACGCGCGCAGCGACGACACGAGCTTGTCGGCGTCCTCCGAGTACTCGTTGTCGGCGGCGGCGGCCGCCTCGGCGCCGGCCGACGGCTTCTTGTCGCCCGACGCCAGGCCGAGGTCGGCGTTGCGGAGCTGGTCGAGCTCGTGGGCGAGGGCGCGGATCGTCGGGAAGTCAAACACGAGGCCGAGCGGCGCGCCTGGGGCGAGCGAGCGACGCAGCTCAAAGATGAGGCGCGTCGCGAGGATCGAGTGGCCGCCGAGGTCGAAGAACGACTCGTCGAGCGGGATCTCGGCCGGCGGCGACGGGAGGAGCTGCATCCAGATGTCGTGGATCGTCTTCTCGGTCGACGACAGCTGCTGCTGAGCGCCGTTGGCGCCGCCGGCCGACGACGACGACGGAGCGGACGAGACGAGCGCGGCGGCGGCGGCGACCGTGTCGGGGAACGGCAGCGCCGGCTTGTCGACCTTGCCGTTCGGGTTGAGGGGCATGCGCGCGAGCGGGACGATGACTGCGTGGCGAGGAGGAGCGGGATCGAGGGCAAGGGAGGGCGAGGGAGGAGGAGGAGGAGGACCGTGCGAGGCCCAGTCAGTCTCGAGGGCACGGTTCGAGGCCGGGCGAGAGAGAGCGAGAGGGGGACGCACCGGAAGGGACAGAGTAGCTCGGGAGCTTGGTCTTGAGGTACTCGCGGATGCTGCGGATCAACTTGCGGTACCGCCTGAGGCCCTTTGCGACCTCGGTCTGCGACACCTTGCCGCCGCTGCGCCTCGCCGCCTCGCCGGCCGCGTCGCCCTCGTCGCCCTGGTCGTCATCGTCCTCGCCGCCCGACACGAGCCCTTCGAGTTCCTTGCTGCCGACGAGCGGGACAAAGTACGCGACGAGGACCTTCTCCTCGTACTTGTCGCGGCGCACGAGCGTCACGTTCTCGCGCACGGCCGGGTGCCGACTCAGGTGCGTGTCGATCTCGCCGAGCTCGATGCGGAACCCGCGGATCTTGATCTGGTCGTCGGCGCGCCCGGTGCACTCGACCGTGCCGTCCGGGTTGTACCGCCCGAGGTCGCCCGTGCGGTACATGCGGTCGCGCACGCCGAGCCAGTGGCGCTTCCACGGCGCGTCGCCGTCGCCGTCGCCGTCGCGGATCGCGTCGTCGCGCTCGATGCCGGCGCCGAACCAGTTGTCGACAAACTTGTCGCGCGTCGCGTCCGGGAGCTGGAGGTAGCCCTCGGCGAGCCCGCCCGAGCGCACGTAGATCTCGCCGACCTCGCCGACGGCGCAGATCTGGTTCTTGTCGCTGCGGTTGACGACGAGGAGCTGGACGTTGACCATGCCCGAGCCGGCCGGCATGATGTCCTTGCGCGTCTTGAGGAACGTCGGGTCCTCGGACAGGGGCGGGATCGGGAAGTACGACACGGCGCGCTGCGTCTCGGTCGTGCCAAACATGTTGATGATGCGGCAGTTTTGCGCGAGCTGCTGCAGGCGCGTGCAGTCGCGCTTGGTGAGGATGTCGCCGACGAAGAACGCGTTGCGCAGCGACGGGATGAGGCGCGACGCCTGGGCCGACAGCAGCTGGCCCATGGCCGGCGTCAGGTGCGTCACCGTGACGCGCTTGTCGGCCATCCACTCGGCGAGGCGCCCGGGCGTCCCAATGTCCTCGGCCGTCGGGATGTACAGGCTCGCGCCGAGGAACAAGGGCGTAAAGATGTCGCGCTGGATTGGGTCGTGCGCGATGCCCGACAGCATCGTGAACCGGCTCTCGGCGCTCAGGTCGAACCGCTCGCGCATCCACGGGAAAAAGTGCGTGAGGGAAAAGTGCCGGCCGCGCACGCCCTTGGGGATGCCCGTCGACCCGCTCGTGAACGACAGCGTCGCGACGCTGTCGGGCCCGAGCGCGATCCCGAGCGGCTCGGCGGCGCGCGAGCGCTGCGCGTCGAGGACGTCGCCCGACGACGACGACGACGACGACGAGGACGAGGCGCCGGACGAGCCGAGGAGGACGCCGTCGGCCTTGAGCTCGAGGGCGGGCACCTCGACGCGGATGTCGAGCTTGTCCTTGACGTACTGGCGCACGGGCGGCAGGAGCTTGCCGGCAGCGGCGAGGATGACGAGCGCGCGCGGTTGCGCGACCTGGAGGTAGATCGTCTGGCGGGCAGGCGGGTACGCCGGGTCTGCGTGCGTCGAGAGGAAAGAGCTTGAGTCCGGGTGGCTCCTCCTTGAGCAAGAAGAGGAAGAGAGAGAGAGGACGCACCGATGACGGAAAACGTGGCGCCGGCCTTGAGGATGCCCATGACGGCGACGACGAGGTCGACGCCGCGGGTCGAGTACACGGTGACGACGTCCTCGCGCTCGACGCCGCCGTCGACGAGGTGGTGGGCGAGCACGTTGCTCGCCTCGTCGATCTGGCGGTACGTGAACGTGCGCTCGCCGCCGGCGGCGTCGTCGGCGACGCTCTCGACGATGCACGAGCGGTCGGGGAACTCGCGCGCGTTGGCGCTGAACAGGTCGGTGATGGCGCCGCGGAAGCCGGTCCACTCGAGGTCGGCGCGCGGGTCGGGCAGGAGCTTGCGCTGGCGGGTCGTGAGGAGCGAGATGCTGCCGACCTGGTCCTGCGGGTGCGCCGCCGCGTGGTGCACGAGGTGCGCGAGCTGGTCGAGGACGAGGGCGATGCGCGGCTGAGAGAACACGAGCGAGTTGTACGACAGGGTGAGGGAGATGCGCGGCGGGGTGAACTGGAACGAGGTGCGGAGCGACGACGGGGTCGTCGTGCCGCTCGCCGACGACAGGCCGGGCGTGTGCGCGCCCGAGTCGTCCGCCGCCGACGACGACGAGGGCGTGGTCGACACAAAGACGGTGAGGTCGGTCGTCGACGACGTCTGCTCGAGGAAGGCCGAGTCGGGCTGCTCGGTCTGGTCGATGAACCGGACGCGGAACACGGGCGGCGGTGCGGGCGCGCCGTCGACCTGGTCCTTCTTGGCGTAGCCGGGGAGGGCCTCGACGAGGTCGTCGTACGGCACCTTGTCGTCCTCGGCCTCCTGCTCGAGGAACTGGACGCGCTTGACGAGGGACCAGAACGAGTCGGTCGTGTCGAGCTTGATGCGCAGGAGGAGGGGCTCGGGCGACGAGGGCGACGACGTGGCAATGACGAGGTCCGTGTCGCCCGTGTACCGGTGCAAGAGGACGGCGAACGCGGCGAGGAGGATGTGGAACGCCGACGGCCCGCGGCTCTTGTTGGCGGCGAGGCGCGCCTGGATGCCCGTCGTCGCGTCAGGTTGTTGGTCGTCGTCGTCCGAGTCGTCGGTGTCGGTGTCGCCGTCGTGGTCGTCGTACAGGCTCAGGCGCAAGAGGGCTTGGCCGGTGCGCGAGTCGAGGCGGCGCTGCTCGCGAGCCTCGACGAGCGACAGCGAGTGGTCGCCGGCCGGTCGCGGGTAGTCTGTCGGGAGGGCGAGTTGGGGCAGGTCCTGGAGGCGGTCGAGGACGCGCTGGAGGACCTTGTTGGCCATGTTCGCGGCGATGAGGTCGTCTGGTCGGTCGAGGTGGGACAAGGTCGTCGGGCGGTGCGGGTGGGGTGGGTGCGGCGGCAGAGAGAGAGAGCGCGAGAGGTGCTCTGGGCTCTGGTGCTGGGTAGTCGTCGAGAGGAGGAGGAGTGCGAGAGAGCCGAGCCGAGGTTGACTCTCGCAAGCTCCGCGGAGGAGACGACGAGCGAGCACGGCCACAGCCACATCGCTCCCCGTCGATCACTCTCGCTCTCCTCGCACCCCGACGCTGTTGCTCCGCCGCACAGCACCCACCAGACGCTCGCTCTCGACAGCCGCGACCATGGGCAGACCGGTGCGCCTCCTCCTCCTCCTCCCTCCTCCTCTCTCTCCCACACGGCGAACTCACCCACACCCGCACACAGCAACGCCGCAGCAACAAGCCCCGGCAGGACCGCGACGCTGGCCCGCAGCAGGAGCGCACCGGCGCATGGCGGCCCATCGACCAGGTCCGTGTCCACCGCTCGCCCTCTCCTCCCTCCCCTCCCTCCCTCGCCCCGACTCGAGTCCCTCGACTCTCAAAGCTGACTCGTCGACGCCCACACGCCAGTCCAACGAGACGTTCGAGAACTTCTACAAGGCGCAGGGCATCGTGCCCGACGACGAGTGGGCCGCCTTCTCCAAGTCGATGCGCGAGCCTCTCCCGACCACGTTTCGCCTCACGAGCTCGCGCGCGACCGCCCCGGCCCTCCACGAGCACATCAAGCAGGTCTACGTCCCGTACCTCACCGGCATCGAGTTCGAGGGCACAAAGCTCGCGCCGCCAAAGCCCATCGAGTGGTACCCGCAGCAGCTCGCGTGGCAGCTCCCCGTCCACAAGGCCGCGCTCCGCAAGGACCCGCACTTCCGCAAGTTTCAGCACTTTCTCGTGTACGAGACGGACGCCGGCAACCTGTCGCGCCAGGAGGCCGTCTCGATGATCCCGCCTCTGCTCCTCGACGTGCGGCCGGGCATGACGGCGCTCGACATGTGCGCCGCGCCGGGCAGCAAGAGCGTCCAGATCCTCGAGGCGCTCCACGCTCCGAGGTTGGCGACCGACCCGACCGAGCAAGGGCTCCTCATCGCCAACGACTCGGACGCCAAGCGCTGCCACCTCCTCGTGCACCAGTCGCTCCACCGCGTGCCCGGCACGGGCATGATGGTGACCAACCACGACGCGACTCAGCTCCCGTCGCTGCGCCTCGCCAAGGACGTCGCCGCCGCCGCCGCTGCCGAGGGCTCGTCGCGCCTCAAGTTCACGGTCGAGGACGAGAAGCGCGTCGCCAACCTGCCCAAGGACCGCCTCGCCAAGCAGTACGACGGCATGCTCTTTGACCGCATCCTCGCCGACGTCCCTTGCTCGGGCGACGGCACGATGCGCAAGAACCTCGGCATCTGGACCGACTGGACCGTCGGCAACGGCATCGGCCTGCACTCGCTCCAGCTGCGCATCCTCCTGCGCGGCATCCAGCTCCTCAAGCCCGGTGGCCGCCTCGTCTACTCGACGTGCTCGATGAACCCGATGGAGAACGAGTCGGTCATCAGCTCGGCCCTGTCGCTCTGCCCCGGTGCGTCCTCTCCTCCGTCCCTCCTCTCCCTACCTGTCGGACCCGGGCCCTGACGCTCCTCGCCCGCCCGCCCGCCCGCCGCAGACATGTCGATCCTGCCCGTCACGGACGAGCTCCCCGCGCTCAAGCGCCGCCCGGGCATGACGACCTGGCGCGTGCTCGACAACTCGCTCTCGGACGCGCCGCACCCGGCCTCGGCCGCCGCCGCCGCCGCCGATGCCCCGCCGCCGCCCGACGCCGACGACGTCGTCGCCGTCGAGCAGGACAACGACAAGGGGCGCGACGGCGTGCGCAAGGGCGCCAAGGGCAAGGGCAAGAAGGAGAAGAAGCTCGACAGCAACGGGCGCAAGGTGTGGGACGAGTCGCTGTGGCCTCGCGGCGACGAGAAGCAGAAGGGCCTCGAGCACGCCCTGCGCCTGTACCCGCACCTGCAGGACACGGGCGCCTTCTTCGTGTGCGTGCTCGTCAAGAAGGGCGGCGACGAGCCCGTGCCCGCGCCCGCACCGGCGGTCGCGCCTGTCGTGCCCGAGGGCAAGGAGGAGGAGGAGCGCAAGGTTGAGGAGAAGGAGGCGCCTGCACCTGTGGCCGAGAAGCGCGAGCGCGCCGCGACGCCGACGCTCGTCGAGGGCGAGCCCGAGGCAAAGAAGGTGCGCCAGGACGCCGGCGAGGCAGCGACCAAGGACGCGAGTGCGGCCGCCCCGCAGGAGGCCAAGGCGGTCGAGAAGAAGGAGCCTGTCCTCGGTGGCGGCAAGCCCTTCAACGAGGAGCCGTACATCTACCTCCCCGGTCTCGAGGACGACCAGGTCCGCCTCATCAAGTGCGTCGCACCTCTCCCTCTCTTTCCTCCTCTCCCTTTCGCCTCGCACCCTGTCCGGCGACACGATACTGACGAGCCTTGCGCGCGCGCGCACCCGCAGGGACTTTTTCGGCATCTCGGACGCTTTCCCGTTCAGCGAGCTCCTCGTGCGCAACGCGGCCGGCCAGCCGCTGCGGTCCATCTACCTCACGTCGCTCCTCACGCGCAAGCTCCTCCTGTCCAACGCCTACTCGCGCATGCGCCTCATCTCGTGCGGCGTCAAGCTCTTTACGCGCCAGGACTCGAACGGCCAGTACGCGTGCAAGTGGCGCCTCAACGCCGAGGGCCTCGACGTCGTGCGGCCGTTCCTGAGCGACAAGCGCGTCATCAAGGTCGGCGCCGACACGCTCCGGCAGGTCATGGGCGCCGTCAGCGTCAAGTTTGAGGACCTCACGGAGGAGGGGCTCAAGGAGAGGCTCGAGGCGACCGAGCCGGGCAGCGCCGTCCTCCACGTCCAGGGCGCCAAGGGCAGCGACACCGAGTGCGTCCCTCTTCTTCGTCTTTGTGTCTCTCAGAGGTCGACAGGCGCGAGGTCCTGACAAGGTCTTCTCCCCTCCTCACTCTCCTTCCTCCCTCTCGTCGTCAACCTACCCTCGCCCGCCCTCGCCCGCCTTGCCTTCTCCTCCGCAGCAAGGAGGAGGATCTCTTCCTCGCGTTCTGGGTCAGCAAGACGAGCTGCAACCTCATGGTCGAGAAGCTCGAGAAGTCGTGCGTCGCTTGCTCTTCTCTCTCTCTCTCTCTCTCTCTGTCGGTCTCTCTTTGCCTCTGCGGACCCAGACTGACCCTCTCTCGCGTCCCGCAGTGCACTCTCGCTCCGGCTGTACGCCGAGGACGTCACGCCGCACAGCAAGGCCAAGATGCAGGAGCGCGCGGCGGCCAAGAAGGACGTGGCGGCGTCGTCGGCGCCCGGGACGACGGGCGACAACACGCCGGCCGCGACGGACGTCGAGGGCGTCGAGGCGCAGGAGGCGGTCGACCAGGAGGACGGCGACAAGGTCATGGCGGTCGAGGAGGCGGCAAAGGAGGAGGAGACGGGCGAGATGGCCGCGACGGCCTGAGCGGGCGCTCTTGGGGCCGTTGATGGGCGACGGGCGTGCATTGCAGGTGCTCTTTCCTGTGCACGAAGCGTCGGAGAGTGTGCTGCAGCGCGCGAGAGGACTCGGAGGCGCTGCGTGTGCGACTCGAGGGCGGCGACGAGGTCGGGTCGGCCTCCGAGCGGACGAAGCGGGCGAGCGGCGTCCTCTCGAGCGGGACCGACTAGCGCTGCAGGTTGGGTCTCGAGAGCTCTCAGGACAGTGCTCGCGGTGCAGGAAAGCGTCCCGCTGGCGAGTGAGGCGCCGGAGACGCGAGCCGCACGTTCGCCGACTCGGCTGCGCTCTCTTGGTCTTCGACACCGGCGCTCGCCCTTTGCTGGCTTGAGCTGCACGCCGATCTACTCAGCCAGATCCACCGCATCACCTACACGCACTCGCCCCGACCACAGCCGCTCTCGCCCCACCCGACTTCCATGTCATCAACCTCATCGTCGCCGGCCACCAAGGGCTCGAGTCGGTGGTCCTGGAGGGGCTCTCGCGGCTCGACGCCCGCCGCAGTCACGCCCGACAACGTGTCTGAAGTCGGCGACCACCTCAGCCGCACCTCGCTCGACCCGGGCCGCGACGACGCCGACCAGGCGCCGGCACTGCCCACCGGCGACGACTTGGGCCTCGCCGACGAGCTCCAGGGCGACTTGGACACCGAACAGGGTCCGTCACGACCTTGTCCTTCCTGTCGATTGTCGCCTGCTCGCGAGACACGGACCGCTCACCGCTCGCCCTCGTCGCGCAGGCAAGTTCAAGGCGCTCCTTGGGATCCTGCGCAAGACCATCTCGGTCAAGGATCTGTCGAGCGTCCGCATCTCGTTGCCGGTGCGTCCCACTTCCACCCTGTCCACCCCTTCGCGAGGCGCCAGGCGGTCTCGGCGACCACCGCCGCCGCCGCGAACCCCCCTCCCCGTCCGCCGACCTCTCTCACTCCGGAGCTGACGTCGCTCGCCCCGGCAGGCCAACATCATGGAGCCGATCGGCACCCTCGAGCACTGGACGTACATCGATCGCCCCGACTTCTTTGCCTCGCTCGCCGCGCTCGACGACGACGCCGACGAGCTCGAGCGCCTCCTCGCCGTCCTGCGGTTCAAGTTTACCATCTGGCTCAAGTACGCCAAGCACCCGATCGCCAAGTCGTTCAACTCGGTCCTCGGCGAGCACTTTCGCGCCGTGTACGACACTGCGCCGCTCGAGCTCGACCCGCACGAGGGCCACCCGGTCCCGACGGCCCACCTCGACGACAACCCGCTCCCCGAGGTGCTCGCGTGCGCCGGCCGTCCGTCGTCGTCGAACAACGTGACGGCCGCCGCCGCGCTCAAGTCGACGCCGTCCGTCACGAGCATCTCGCGGCGCCCCAAGCCGAGCAGCAGCACCCTGCCTTCCTCGGCGTCGTCCATCGCGTCCGCCTCGTCTTCGGTCGCGCCTTCGTCGTCCGCCGCCAGCTCTCGCCCACAGCGCACCGCGCGAGTCGTCATCCTTAACGAGCAGACATCGCACCACCCGCCCATCTCGCACTTCCTGTGCGAGGCCCGTCTCGCCTCTTCTTCTTCTTCCGGCGGCGGCGCGAGCGGCGAGCCCACCGAGCGCGTCGTCCGGCTCCGCGGCGTCGACCAGCTGTCGGCCAAGTTCACGGGCGCCAACGTGCGCATCGTGCCCGGGCAGCACAACAAGGGCCTCTTCCTCGAGCTCGCCGACGGCGAGGAGTTCCACATGACGCACCCGGTCGCGGCCGTCGCGGGCCTCATCCGCGCGAGCCCGTACGCCACCATCTCGGACGTCGTCACCGTGACGTCGGTGCGCGAGGGCAGGGGCAAGGCGGGGCAGGACGGGTCCAGGAAGCGCCTGAGGGCCATCGTCGAGTACCGCGAGGAGGTGCGTCCCTCTCTCCCTCTCTCTCCCTCCCGCCACCACAGCGGACTCGAGACTCACCCTCGCGACGCACCTCGCCTGCAGAGCTGGATCTCGCGCCCTCGATTCGCCGTCGAGGGCGTCGTGTATGAGTCGGTCGCGGGCGAGGTCGACGGCGGCGGCGACAAACAGCAGCAGCAGCAGCAGCAGCGCTTCTCGCGCATCAAGCAGGTCCCCAAGGAGCGCGTCGTCGGCACGCTCGAGGGCAACTGGCGCGGCGAGATCCGGTGGAAAAAGGCGGGCGAGACGGTGCGTCGGCGCTCGCTCCTCTCTCTCTTGGCGCCGTGCGCTGCCCCTGTCGGCGGTGCACGACGTCTGAAAGCACGTGTGCCAGTGACTGACGCCTCTGGACCGAACCCCCCTCGCGCAGACCTCGACGACGCTGGTCGACCTCGTGCCGCTCGCCGTCGCGCCAAAGACGGTCGCGCCGCTGTCGGAGCAGGACGAGCTCGAGACGCGGCGCGTGTGGGCGCCCGTCATCGACGCGCTGCACAACAAGGACTTCGCGACGGCGAGCCGCGAGAAGCAGCGCATCGAGCAGGCGCAGCGCGACAAGGCCGACGAGAGGAAGAAGAAGGGCGAGAGGTGCGTCGGGCGGTCGCTCTCTCTCTCTCTATCTCTTCTCTACTCGCTCGACGAGCACGGAACTGACTCAGGAACTCGTCCACCGGCGCAGCTACGTCCCGCGCTTCTTCGAGCCCGAGCCCGAGGACGTCTCGACGTGGGACGGTCGGCCCGTCCTGAGCGCCGCAGGGCGTGCGGTACTCGAGCACGACTTCCGGGCCGACTATGGCGGCGAGTCGGCGGCGTGACTGGGTCGGAAGGAAGGAAAGGCGGTCATGTACATAGAACTCTCGTTGTCGTTGTCCCTCTCCCCATCCCTCCCCCTCGCTCGCTGTTCCTCCTCCTCGATCGAGCTACCATTGCGCCTCGCGCCTGTTACATAGAGCGTCTCTCTCTCTTTCTCTCTCTCTTTGAGCGAGGCTGTGCGACCGAGAGACGGCGAGGAAAAAGCGGGGCGGCGCGCTGCAGTGGTCTACACAAGCGAGAGGAGGGGGAGACGAAAGGGGAACCTGCGACGAGAGACGAGAGACGAAGGGGGGCACTGCGAGAGAGAGAGAGAGAGAGAGAGGCAGAGAAGGGAGTGAACGAGAGTGAGAGATTGGGCACGCCCTGGTGCAGGGGCGACGACGACCCCGCTCAGAGCACGACCGGCGGCAGCTTGAGCCCGCCCTCGCGCTCGGCCGCTCCACCTCCCGCTCCTCCACCTCCCGCTCCTCCTCCTCCCGCACCCGCACCCGCACCCGCACCCGCACCCGCACCCGCCCCAGCAGCCGCCAGCCTCCCTCCGTTGAACAGCGCGTCCTTGACGAGCGCTCCAACGAGCGCGTGGCTCGCCTCGCTGCTGAGCTTTGTCGCGTCGCGCACGACGCGCGCGAGCTGCGTCTCGCCGAGCTTGGCAACGAGGTCTTTCTTGGCCTGCTGCTGCTGCTGCTGCGCCGCCGCCGCCGCCGAGGAGGACGAGTCGGGAGCGGGAGCGTCCTGGTCGTCGGCGCGCGCCTTGCCCTTGCCCGCCGCCGACGAGGGCGTCGCGAGGCCGCCCGCGCCGTCGCTCGCGCCCGCGCCCGCCAAGCCCGAGCCCGCGCCCGAGCCCGAGCCCGAGCCCGCACCCTTGGAGGTGGTGAGGTGCTGGCGGAGCTGGACGATGAGGGGCGAGAGGTGGCCAATGTTGCAGCGGTGCGCGACAGACTGGTCGGTGGAGCGCAGTTTTGTGACGAGGTCCGACAGCTGCGAGGTGGCGTAGGCGCGGTTCTGCGGGTGCGCGTGTGTGCCGAGAGGAGGGAGAGAGGGAGGAAGGGAGGGAGGGAGGGACGAGAGGGGTCTGTCAGTGCCGC